>NW_012285473.1:0-2608 GCF_000151885.1 Dipodomys ordii
GAGTACTGAGGCTCAGAAGCAAAGCTGAGGACTTGGGTCTACTCTGCTTTGGGGAGGAGATCACTCTTAACTGCCTGATCGGCCAAGTTATTTCCTTTGGTTATTGAATCAGTTACCTTTCAATGGCCAGGACAGTAGATAATGGCAATATTTGCTGGTTCCCATAAGGCCGGGATGAACCTTAAAATTTCTTGTTCATTTTTAATAGTCTTTCCCTATTCTAAAGGTCTGGGCTCCAAACTATCTCACACACAAAAGGTACCATGAGACTATTATCTCCAATTCACTACTAAGAACCTGAAGGGGAAGCTGGGTTCTTGAGGTCATGTCGGTTATCCTACCTACTCAGGAGGATGAGATCTGAGGATCATGGTTCAAAGCTAGCCTAGGCAGGAAAGTCCTTGAGAAACTTAGCTCCAATGAACCACCAGAAAACCGGAAGAAGCTCTATGACTCAAGTGGTAGAACACAAGAATTGAGCTGAAGAGGTCAGGTACAGCACCAAGGCCAAGACTTCAACTCCTTCAATCAACAACAACAACAAAAAAAGACAGAAATAAGCTAACAAAGCTGAAGTAGAGGGCCAGAAATGTGCCATAGTGGTAGAATGCTTTGCATATATGAAACATATATAGATTGCAGCGTGTGTGTGTATTTACATATGTATATGAATCTATAAATAAAGTTATAGAGAGAGACAGATAGACATTTACGTAGATTCAAGTGTGTAACTCAATATAAAGAATGATAACCTATATCTTATTTTTATATATTCTATTACTATGAATTATTTGGTCTAAAATTATGCCACCATTAATTAATCACAGTAGGAGACTTAATAAAGTGTTAATTAAGTTAATCAATGACCTATATTTATTGCGTACAATCTTATAATACAATGACTAGCTAATTAGTAGTTCAATTGGTACATTACAAAAATTCTATTATTGTTCCTATAGATTGGAACGAGTAGGTGGAAGTCCCAGCATCAAACTCAGGGCCTAGGTGTCTTGGTTGGGCTCAGGCTTCACTGACAGCTTGCCAGCGTTCGGCCATGCAAGGACATGTGCAATTTTCAAGCCAAGTCATTGAGAGCCAGGATGGTCACAGTGCAAAGGAAACAAAGGTAAAACTGTTGTCTAAAATTTCCTGGTTTTTCCTCCTCCATCTTGGTTGCTTTACTTTTTTTGCCAGAGCTGGGAGTTGAACACGGGTCCTAGGATCCCTGGATCATCTGTGGGTTTAAAAGCTGCACCCCAGCCTAGGATAATCAAGGCTGAGTCAGAGTTGTGGCGATCTGAGTTCAACCCCTGTGCCTGCCCCCCCAAAAAAGTTAAGGTCTTGGCTAGGAGCTTGGGCCACTTTATCTGCCATACCTAGAATTTGAACTCAGAGACTAGGTAACACTATTGTGCTCTGGGTGAAGTGAAAGATAACCTAGATGAAAAAAATAATCCGGAGCATTTCCCAGTGTGTGAATCCCAGCCCTAGAACTGGCAAAAATAATATTTATATACATGTATAATATTTATCATACATATGTATTTGCATAGATATTACATATTGTACCTAGGGCACAATATTTCCATGGAAAGGAAATTAGGTCAACATTGGCTTCTTACTCCACCAATTGACTTCAGCACTCCTGGGATTTGAACTCAGGGCCTGGAATGTCCAAGTCATCAAGGGGTCAGTTAAGCACAGCAGCCTCAAACAAATTCAATGCCAGGAAGTTCCGAGGACCTGAGTTCTAGCCCCAGGAGTGGCCAATATATAAATAGATAGATGTGTAAATTGCTGCAAATAAGTGTATATAAATATATATAGAGAGAGATGTATATGTATATTCCACTGTACATTTAAATATAAATATATTTATAGAAAATATAAATATATTTATAGAATGTGAGATGTCTTTATATTATTAAATTACATGTAAAATATTACTAATAATTATTAGGTATTAAATTATGCCTCCATTTAATGAAGTATCATGGATTAAGGCACAATAAAGTGCTTCCTTGTGTAAATGGAGCTCAGGGACAATTTCTAGGCTCAGTTCAAGCCTCAGGATCTGCACTAAAAAAAAGAACCAGTAACTGCATGTGTCTGCATATATATGCATATATTTCTTTCAGTCAACATCCATAGTCGTTATGAAGAATAGCAACCAGCTAACAAATTTGCTTTGAATAAAATGATATCATAACAGAGAGAGTGCTTTCAAGACGGTGCATGTTCCTGGTCAAAAAATTTAAGACCCTGGCTTCGAATTCTCACCATTTTTCTGAAAGGCCTGGGATTTCAACTCAGGGTCTGATTAACTCTCTGGCACTGTGGGGGAGGGGAAACCCACCATCATTGAAGACAAAAATTTCAGACCAGTTTCCAGGGACTGAATTCAAGCCCCAGCACTGGAAAAATATTATTCATACATGAGATCTATTTACATACATGTGTTTACTCATATGACATTAATTACCTTTATTTTATTATTTATTAGATTATACTATATACATTATTTCATTATACATCTATGACATGGATTATTGCTAAAATATACTATACGAGATCAGACTTCCAAAAGAAAATGGTCAATGGCTCTGAC
>NW_012285474.1:0-2733 GCF_000151885.1 Dipodomys ordii
TAGGTAAATCTGCAGTACTGTGGAGGAATGGGAAAGCTCACAATGCTGGAAGACAAGTAAGACAGGCCTGTTCCGTAGCACTTGCTAAAATAATATTCATATACATTTTAAATACATGATTTATATTTACATATACATGTTTATTGCATATTGCAGTTAGTGTAGTTATTCATTTTGTTTTTTATTTAGTTATTATATATTTTACAGGGTCAATTATATTTATTAGTGGGTCAATGTTAGCCCACCAGGCTGACGCAAGTGAAGTTGTCGGGCAAAATTGAGGACCTGAGAAGAAGCCCTAGGAGTGTCCAATATATAAACAGATAGATATGTAGATTGCAGCGTGTGTGTGTATTTACATATGTATATGAATCTATAAATAAAGTTATAGAGAGAGACAGATAGACATTTACGTAGATTCAAGTGTGTAACTCAATATAAAGAATGATAACCTATATCTTATTTTTATATATTCTATTACTATGAATTATTTGGTCTAAAATTATGCCACCATTAATTAATCACAGTAGGAGACTTAATAAAGTGTTAATTAAGTTAATCAATGACCTATATTTATTGCGTACAATCTTATAATACAATGACTAGCTAATTAGTAGTTCAATTGGTACATTACAAAAATTCTATTATTGTTCCTATAGATTGGAATGAGTAGGTGGAAGTCCCAGCATCAAACTCAGGGCCTAGGTGTCTTGGTTGGGCTCAGGCTTCACTGACAGCTTGCCAGCCTTCGGCCATGCAAGGACATGTGCAATTTTCAAGCCAAGTCATTGAGAGCCAGGATGGTCACAGTGCAAAGGAAACAAAGGTAAAACTGTTGTCTAAAATTTCCTGGTTTTTCCTCCTCCATCTTGGTTGCTTTACTTTTTTTGCCAGAGCTGGGAGTTGAACACGGGTCCTAGGATCCCTGGATCATCTGTGGGTTTAAAAGCTGAACCCCAGCCTAGGATAATCAAGGCTGAGTCAGAGTTGTGGCGATCTGAGTTCAACCCCTGTGCCTGCCCCCCCAAAAAAAGTTAAGGTCTTGGCTAGGAGCTTGGGCCACTTTATCTGCCATGCCTAGAATTTGAACTCAGAGACTAGGTAACACTATTGTGCTCTGGGTGAAGTGAAAGATAACCTAGATGAAAAAAATAATCCGGAGCATTTCCCAGTGTGTGAATTCCAGCCCTAGAACTGGCAAAATAATATTTATATACATGTATAATATTTATCATACATATGTATTTGCATAGATATTACATATTGTACCTAGGGCACAATATTTCCATGGAAAGGAAATTAGGTCAACATTGGCTTCTTACTCTACCAATTGACTTCAGCACTCCTGGGATTTGAACTCAGGGCCTGGAATGTCCAAGTCATCAAGGGGTCAGTTAAGCACAGCAGCCTCAAACAAATTCAATGCCAGGCAGTTCTGAGGACCTGAGTTCTAGCCCCAGGAGTGGCCAATATATAAATAGATAGATGTGTAAATTGCTGCAAATAAGTGTATATAAATATATATAGAGAGAGATGTATATGTATATTCCACTGTACATTTAAATATAAATATATTTATAGAAAATATAAATATATTTATAGAATGTGAGATGTCTATATATTATTAAATTACATGTAAAATATTACTAATAATTATTAGGTATTAAATTATGCCTCCATTTAATGAAGTATCATGGATTAAGGCACAATAAAGTGCTTCCTTGTGTAAATGGAGCTCAAGGACAATTTCTAGGCTCAGTTCAAGCCTCAGGATCTGCACTAAAAAAAAGAACCAGTAACTGCATGTGTCTGCATATATATGCATATATTTCTTTCAGTCAACATCCATAGTCGTTATGAAGAATAGCAACCAGCTAACAAATTTGCTTTGAATAAAATGATATCATAACAGAGAGAGTGCTTTCAAGACGGTGCATGTTCCTGGTCAAAAAAATTTAAGACCCTGGCTTCGAATTCTCACCATTTTTCTGAAAGGCCTGGGATTTCAACTCAGGGTCTGATTAACTCTCTGGCACTGTGGGGGAGGGGAAACCCACCATCATTGAAGACAAAAATTTCAGACCAATTTCCAGGGACTGAATTCAAGCCCCAGCACTGGAAAAAATATTATTCATACATGAGATCTATTTACATACATGTGTTTACTCCATATGACATTAATTACCTTTATTTTTATTTATTTTATTTAGTATTATTACATATATAACATTTATTTCATTTATTACATCTTATGACATGGATTTATTTGCATATAGATTATACATAATACAGAGACCCAGGACTTTCACAGAGAAGGAAAAAATGAGTCAAAATTGGCATCTGACTCCACATATAAACTTTTGGCCATGCTGGGATTTGAACTCACACCCACAGTGCACAAATCATGAATGGGTAAGTTGTAAAACAAAAGCCTTTGCAAACTGAACTGCCAGCCATTTCTGAGAACCTGTGATCAAGCAATATTAGTGGCAGATAGATAGATAGATCGATAGATAGATAGATAAATAGATAGATAGATAGATGTGTAGTTTGCTATGTATATGAGAGAGAGAATGTGAGGATATTAAATTACATATACTATGAATTATTAGTTATTAAATTATGCCTCCTTCTAATGAAATGAAGTATCATGGTTGAATACGTATTAAAACGTTAATGTAAAAGTAGCCAGTATTCCTTAATTTGGAGAATCATACCATGGTGCTAGAATGG
>NW_012285475.1:0-2083 GCF_000151885.1 Dipodomys ordii
GTGGCGGATAGATAGATAGATCGATAGATAGATAGATAAATAGATAGATAGATAGATGTGTAGTTTGCTATGTATATGAGAGAGAGAATGTGAGGATATTAAATAACATATACTATGAATTATTAGTTATTAAATTATGCCTCCTTCTAATGAAATGAAGTATCATGGTTGAATACTTATTAAAATGTTAATGTAAAAGTAGCCAGTATTCCTTAATTTGGAGAATCATACCATGGTGCTAGAATGGAAGACAGTATCCAATACTATTTGTGTGGCATTCTATAAGGGAATCATGAACTAACTGCAAATTTAATTGTTACTTTTATAACATTCCATTAGGCATTCCCATGGATAGGAATTATTTTCTCAAGATCTCCCTCCATTTATAGGTGGCAGTCCAGGCACTTCAATTCCAGGCCCGGGTATTTTACTTCAAAATGCTAACGATTGGAATGACACTGTGAAGATTTCAGACTGTCAGGATGAAAGAAAAGAATGAGAAGAAAAGAAAGCCAAGTGTCAGTAGATCCTACCTGTAATCCTAGCTCTTCAGGAGCTGAGAGGTAGAGAATACCAGTTTGAATTCAGCCCGGACAGGAAATTCCACCACACTATTATTTCTGAGGGATTACAGGGATATGACTCAAGGGCAGAGCGCTACCCTTGAGCAAAAGGAGCTCAGGAACATTGCCTATGCTCTTAGTAAAACACCCAGACCTGCCAAAAAAAAAGCCAGTAACAACATATCTCCCCATGTATGTATGTATGTATGTATTTCTATTGGTGAAGGTCTAGAGTTCCTACGATGAAAGGTATCTAGCTAGGAAATTTGCTTTGAATAGAATGATTTCATAGAACAGAGAGAATTTTCAAGACAGTCCATCTTCCGGGGCTCTTCTCACTGTTCCCATTGTAGGCTGAGGTTTTCTCCACATTGGAGACTGCTGGAAGATGTCTTCCTCATTGTTGGAACATGCTTCACTCCTGTACAGCTGAGTGATTAAAAAAACTCCTTCTAGGCCAATTAGTGAGGAGTGTGGGTAGGCTCTGAAGTCCAGGAGAAAAAGGCCTCTATGTACCTGAAGCTATCTCTCTGCCGAGAGCTCTGTTGTGACAGGAAGACTTCATTTGTTAACCTCCTGTGCCCAAGTTCCCTGCACTTATCCTGTCTTTGTTAGACTATGTTTCAGTGTTGAAATAACCTGCTACAATTAATTCAAGGGTCCTTCTGGCAGACAACTAGCGAGCTGAACCTAATGAAATGATTCATTATTGGCAATGATGCCTCCTTGGGTTTCTAGAAACTTGCTAAATCATAGCACATGTCTATTATCACTATGCTTCCTGTCATCTAGGGCTTGTGAAACTCATCAGATTTTGAAACTTTGACCTATCTTAGTTGGGCCCTGGGTGGCTGTGTTTCAGAGTTGAACACAGGACATGGATACTGACCATGATCTCAGAGCAGAAGCTCAGTTCTTTATCATTTGGTGTCAGCGCTTCACTTCTGGTATTGGTGTGTGTACGTGTGTTCATATACTTGTCCTGGAGCTTCAACTCAGGACCTGAACACTGCACCTGAGTTTCCGCTGTACAAGGATAGCACTCTACCACTTGAGGCACACAGCCACTTCAGGCTTTTTCTAGAGATGTAGTACTAAGAAATCAAACCCAGGGATTCATACATGCAACACACCCTACTCCTAAGACATATTCCCAGCACTCTACTTCAGGATTCTTTGTTGGAAGTTGGAGGAATTTAAGTCTAGGCCTGGGTGCTGTCCTTGAGCTCTTTAGCTGAAGCCAATCACTCTACCACTTGAAAAACAGCACCCCTTGAGGTTTTTGGTGGGTCACTGGAGAGAAGCGTCTCAAGGAATTTCTTGCCCAGGCTGGCTTTGGACTGTGATCCTTAGCTCTCAGCGTCCTGAGTACCTAGGATGACAGACACGAGTCAGCAGCGACTAATTTCCACTTCAAGTTTCTAAGTGGTGAATAGGAGATAATAGTCTCATAGGACCTTTTGTGTCGGGGATAATTTTGAACCCAGATCGTCAGATCTCAGCTTCCTGAGTAGGCAGGA
>NW_012285476.1:0-1592 GCF_000151885.1 Dipodomys ordii
TAAATGCGTAGATTGGTAGATAGAAAGAGAGATGGATGGATAGATAGATAGATAGATAGATGTAGATTTATTTAACGAGAGACGTCTGTAAATTATGAAATTGCATATATGATATTTCTACCAAATATTGCCAATTAAATTATTCCTTCCTTTTCTTAAGTATCATGATTGAATACATAATAAAATATTAATTGAAAATTTGTCAATGTAGTATAATTGTTGTGTATAATTTTTAATATAATCATACACTAACTACTAATGTAATTGTTACATTTACAACATTCTATTAGTACAGATGTCTATTGGAAAGCGTTTCTTTTTAAAATTTTTATTTAATACTTATTTTTTTAATTTTTTTGGGGGGTCCGGTCCTGGGGCCTGAACTCTGGGCCTGGTCACTGTATCTCAGCTCTTCAGCTAAAGGCTAGTGCTTTACCATTTGAGCCACAGCGCCATTTCTGGCTTTTTTCTTTTTGCTTATGTGGTGCTAAGGAACTGAACCCAGGGCCTCTAGCATGCAAGACAAGCGCTCTACCACTGAGCCACATTCCCAGCACTGGGAAGTGTTTCTTAGAATCTCCCACCAGCCATTCATTAGTGGGAGTCCCGGGATTCAAACTTCAGGCCTAAGTTGCTGATTTCCGCTTGGCTTCCCTAATAGCCCACCAAACATCAGCAATGTAAGGTCATGTATATTGTCTGGGCATTGTTATTTAGACCCAGGATGGTACAATACAAAGGAAAAAGAAAAGTAAAACCACTGGATTGAACTTCTCAGTTTTATACTTTTACTTTTTATTTTTTTGCCAGCCCTGAGATTTGAACTCAGGACCTAAGCTCACAGGATTGGCTTTGGCAGAGATGCCAAGACTTGAGTTCAAGCCTGGTGCTTTGCCTAAAGCCAAGTAATTATAATAATGATAACAATAACAACAACAACAATAATAATAATAAGGCATTGGCTTGGAATTTGCACCATTTCACTGGCAGGTCTGGCATTTAAAATCAGGGTCTGGGTAACTCTGTGGCACTGTGGGTTAAGGGGAAGATCACCGTCCTTGAAGACAAGAAGTTCAGAAAAGTTCCAAGGGCCTGAATTGAAGTTCCAGTACTGGAAAAAATAATACTCATATATGAGATCTATTTACATACATGGGTTTATTCCATATGACATTTATTACCCTTACTTATTTAGTATTATTACACAAAAACATTTATTTTATTACATCATATCACATATACTGAGACCCAGGACTTTCACAGAGAAGGAAAAAAACTGTGTCAAAATTGGCTTCTTACTCCATGAATACATTATTGGCCATGCTGGGATTTCAACTCACGGGCCTACAATGCCCAATCCATAAACAGGGTCAGAGTCTTAGCCCACAGGCCTCCAGAAAACTGAGCTGCCAGGACATTCTGAGGACCTGTGATCAATCCACAGTAGTGCCTTACATATATATATATATATATATATATATATATATATATATATATAATACTGACAGACGTAATGTGGAGGATATAATTAAAATTAATATATTTTTTAAAATTATAAGCCCTCAAATTAATGCTCTCCCCTTTTAGGGGAA
>NW_012285477.1:0-22974 GCF_000151885.1 Dipodomys ordii
TTCAAACAACCCTTACAAATCGAGGGGCCATCTTCCCAAGGAAAATTGAAGTAAAACAGCAAATGGCAGGACAAGACAAATTAATAAAGACAGCGCTGTTTTACCTTTGGAGTCTGAGATCTGGAGGTCTTTGGGGGGATCCCGGACGAGCCCCCACTATTATGTTATACCCAGGTCGCAGGATCCCACCAAGAAGACCATTGAGAGTCAGACTTTACAACTGTTTTAAGGTTTTATTTAAAAGGGCGGCAGCTCGGGTCTCATCCTACACTCCAACACAGTGGAGCCTAGGAGGAGAACCCCGAGCTAAAGATTTGCAGGGTTTATAAAGGCACACAACCAACCAGGTGTTTGGATTACCACCATATGTTGCTCTGCTAGAAACAAGCAACAAGCGGTCACTGCCTCAAAACTTTAACCCTTCACATGAAGATGCTACCAGTGTGTTCTAGACACTTAAGGTTGGAGACACAAAGCACTCATAATTATTAGATCACTTTATAGGCTAAAGGAGCAATGCAGACTGTATGAGGATCTCTCCAGCTATCGGTCCTCATATCCTGAGACAGTAAATTCACAGCAGCTCAATGCTAACTAACAGAACTGGCATGTACTGTGGATATTTGCTCCCAAATCCTGTGACACTCATTTCTCACTTTTGGCCTCAAACCTGTGACCAGAGTGGAAGATGAGGAGAGAAAATCCTTCTCAGGGAAAGCAGCTGTAAAAAACATTGGGTAGTTTACTTATAAATTAAAACCTTGGGAATGACCATTAAGAAGTCATATTTTCCAGATTAAAAAATGAAGAGAAGAAAAAAGGTGCCAGTGGCCTCTGTCTGTAATCCCAGGTCCTCAGGAGGCTGAGATATAGAGAAACTTAGTTTGAATCCAACCAGTGGAGGAAAATCCATCACACAGTTATTTCTAAGAGATCACAGAAATACCCAGAAGTGGGGCTGTGACTCCAGCTTATTGCACTACCCTTGAGCTAAAGGAGCTCAGGGACCGTGTATAGGCTCATACTTCCACCCTAGGACCTGCTCCCTCAAAAAGAGCCTGTCTTTGTCTTTGCATTGTATTCTTATAGGTGAAAATCCAGAATAGCTATGATGAATCGCACCAACCGAGTAAATTTGTATTCAGTACAATGAGTTCATAACAGACAGACTTCTTTCAAGATAGTGCATGTTCCGGGGCTCCCTTCACTGTTCACATTGTAACTTAAGGGTTTCTCTGCATCACAGGCCTGCTGGAGAAAGACTATCTCATTGTCTGGACAGGCACACAAAAGCCCTCACTCCTGTACAGCTGGGTAACAAACAACTCCATCAGGGCCAGTTAGTGAGGATGAGTTTGGGTGGGCTCTGAAGGTCACAAAAAATAATTCCTCTTTGTACCTTTAGCTATCTCTCTCCCCTGTGCTCTGTTTTAACAGGAAACTTTCATTTGTGCCACCTCCCATGGCAGGCCAAGTTCTGTGCACTTATCCTGCCTTTGTGAGACTATAGTCTGGTGATCAGTTACAGTGCTCAATATAATTCAGTTGTCTGCCTGAAGGGCAGACAACTAGGGCACTGAACATAATGACACGATCCATTGCAGGCAATGTTGGGCCTATGATGCCGCTCCTATGTTTCCAGAAGCTTGGGAAATCCAAGCACATGTTGCATATCACAAAGCTTCCTGTCATGTAGGACTGGTGAAGCTCATCAGGTTTTGAAACCTTTGACTTCTCCTAGTTGGGCCCTGGGTGGCTAGGTTTTGGGATTGAACACAGGGCTGGGTGCTGACCATGAACTCAGTGCAGAAGCCCAGTACTTTACCACTTTGTGTAACAACATCACATCTGGTCTGTGATGTATGTGTGTGTGTGTGTGTGTGTGTGTGTGTGTGTGTATGTGTGCACACCACGCTGTGTGTGTGCACGGGTGTGAGTGTGCATGCACACATATACATGAATCTTGAAGCTTGACCTCCGGATCTGAGCACTGTACCTAGTTTCTCTTGTATAATGATATCCCTCTCCCACTAGAGCCACAGAGCCACTTCAGGATTTGTCCTAGTAATGTGGTCCTGAGAAATGAAGCCCACGATTTCATATATGCAAAGCATTCTACCACTATGGCACATTTCTGGCCCTCTACTTCAGCTTTGTTAGCTTATTTCTGTCTTTTTTTGTTGTTGTTGTTGTTGATTGAAGGAGTTGAAGTCTTGGCCTTGGTGCTGTACCTGACCTCTTCAGCTCAATTCTTGTGTTCTACCACTTGAGTCATAGAGCTTCTTCCGGTTTTCTGGTGGTTCATTGGAGCTAAGTTTCTCAAGGACTTTCCTGCCTAGGCTAGCTTTGAACCATGATCCTCAGATCTCATCCTCCTGAGTAGGTAGGATAACTGACATGACCTCAAGAACCCAGCTTCCCCTTCAGGTTCTTAGTAGTGAATTGGAGATAATAGTCTCATGGTACCTTTTGTGTGTGAGATAGTTTGGAGCCCAGACCTTTAGAACTCAGCTTCCCAAGAAGGCAGGATGACAGACTTCAGCTACTGACCCCTTGGCCATGGACTCTGCTGCATGGGGGTCCATGGCTCCACGTGGTGGAGTGCTAGCCATGAGCCCAAGAGATAAGGGTCAGTGCCTCAGTTCAAGGTTCATGACCAAGAAAAAATCAAACCAAGCCATTGTCTGCTGTAGACAACTCACGAGTCTTCAGTAATACATAATTTTGTCCCTGACATGGGGACCTATTTGAGCCTCAATATTCTTGTCTGTGTAATTATCTAAGTTATGGGGCTCTTACATAGACAGATGTGGAATGCACCCGGTTAAGGATATAGCACATGTCACTCTTTGCACCACTCAGCACACAACATCCTGTGAAAGACTCAGCACCCAGTACCTCAATGCAGGACTCAGCACACTGCATCCTGTGAAAGACTCAGCATATAGCACCCTGTGTAAGACTCAGAACAGAGCAACCTATGGAAGACTCAGCACATAGCTCCAATCCACAAGCTGTCATTAGAATTAGGGTGCTTTCATCAGTATCACCATTCTTTGAGGAAAATTTACAAACCATACAAGTTCACATCTAATGGTTTAGAGGGGTGGTTTTCTGGGGTGTTAGCCATGGGGCTTGAACTCAAAGCTCTACCACTTGGAGCCACATTTTGAGGTCTCTCTCAGATTTCCTGCCAGGACTGGGTTTTAAAGCCCCTGAGCAGCTAGGGTGACGGGCATAAGCCAGGATGGCCTGGGTAACTCGTGGAGCTGGGTTGCAGCGGTTTACATGTGGCTAAGTCAGATTACGTGGCAGCTGACAGCACCAGACTCCTAGATTGCTCTGTAATGAGCAATAAGTGTAGGATGTGCACTAAGTTTAATTAATATTTTATTAAGCAGTTAGAATATCCTACCTTTTTTTGGCATCAGACCTGTGGCTTGAGTAAGAGCTTAGACATTGTCCCTAAACGTTTGTGCTCAAGGCTAATACTCAATTGATGAAAGACAGCAGAACTTCTGAGTTTTCTGTTTTGTGGCACTGAGGAATCGAACCTAGGGCTTTGTGCTTACTATGAGAGCACTCAACCCCCGAGCCTCTGGAGGGAACGAGGTGTAAATAGGGATTGTTATATATAAATATTATATACAGAAAAAGGAATTTCTGCATATTATTAAATTAAAGATAATATTGCTACCAATTCTTAGGTATTAAATTATGTCTCCATTTAATGATGTGTCCCAGTTAACAATTAATAAAGCATTAATTAATAATTACTCAATATCCTATAATTGTTTATCATATATGTACATATATCCATACATATAATTAGATATTTCATAGAATGAGACCAATGTTTATATATTATTAAATTATGCATCATGTGTTACTCCAAATTATTAGTTATTTAATTATGTCTCCATGTAATTTTTATTCTGTTCATGCTTAATAAAATATTAAACTTAGTGCACATCGTACACTTATTATGTCTAATTATCCTAGAATGATTCACTACTAATTCAATCTGTTTATCATTTACTGTAGTGGCAATTCTTCTACCTATGATGCTTTTTAACTTTATTACATCATATTACATAGCATATAGATTAATATCCAAATTATATATCCTACCTGACACCGAGCACTTTCACAGAAAAGGAAAACATGTGTCATGTTCGGCTTCTCACTACAAGATTACATTTTGGGGAATGCTTGGATCTACACTCAGGGCAAAGAAGTCTCAGTTCATGAATGGGTGACTGCCAGAACAGCAGCCACTAGCCAATTGTGCTGCCAAGTAGTGCCCAGGCCCTGAGATTGAGCCCCGTATGTTGACTCCAAATTGTGCTTAGTGTAGTTATTCATTTTATTTTTCTATTCATTTACCATTTATTTTATTGACTGCTATAACTCATGGAATATTTACTACATTTATTACATAGGATATAGAATTGCCTATGCATGAAACTTCACACCTGACACCCAGGACTTTCACAGAAAAAGAAAACATTTGTCACCCTATGTCTTACTGCATGATTCAATTTTTGTTAGTGCTGGCATCTGAACTTACAGCCTACAAGGCCCAATTCATGAATGGGTGAGTGTCAGCACGCCAGCCTGGGGCATATGGAGCCAACAAGCAGTTACCAGCACCTGAGATTGAGCCCCAGGTGTTTACAAAACAAGAACAGATGGACATGCAGATGGTAGTACACAAATAAATATAGATCTTTATAGAGATGTCTATACGTTATTTCCTTTTATAGGCTACATTCGTACCAATTCTTGGGTATTTATTATGCCTCCATGTAATTAATATTACTGTTTTCATCCTTAATGAATTATTAATTATACCGACCCCTGTCCCGAAACTATTGTGTCCATGTAATTAATAGTATTCTTTTAATGTGTCAAAAATATTTATTAAAATCCATCAGCCTCCTAAAATCCCTCTCTAATTTTATGCTAGTATCATTCAGGAACAAGTAATTCAACCTTGACATTCATATCTTTCCATCGGTATTCCTATGAATAGGAACGAGACTCTTAGGATCTCCCTCCATTGGTTGGGGTCAGGACCTGACTTCGAACACAAAGCCTATGTTGTCGTGTTGGCCCATGGCTTCTCTGGAAGTCCGACAGCCTTTATCAATGCCAGGTTACCAACACTTTTTTCAGCCCTGTCATTTAGACCCAGGATGGTCACCTTGAAAAGAAAACAAATGTAAAACCGGCAGCCATTGCAAGTTACTGTTTTTTTTTTTTCTGTGTCGTTTTATTTATTTATTTTTCCTGTCAGCCTTTGAGGCCCAGGAACTGAGGTTCGGCTGTGGGTCCAGTGGCTGCAACCCAGCCTAGAGTGATCAAAGATTAGGCAGAGTTGCCATGCCCTGAGTTCAAGCCCTGTGCTTGACAAAATAAAAATATGTAATACATAAATGCATACATACATATATACATTAAAATATTTAAACAATTATTAGGCTACTTGGTATTGTATACACTCCATTTTTTCTGCCGGGCCTGGGATTTGAACTCAGGGGCTAGGTAAATCTGCAGTACTGTGGGGGAAGGGAAAGCTCACAATGCTGGAAGACAAGAAAGACAGGCCTGTTCCTAGCACTTGCTAAAATAATATTCATATACATTTTAAATACATGATTTATATTTACATATACATGTTTATTGCATATTGCAGTTAGTGTAGTTATTCATTTTGTTTTTTATTTAGTTATTATATATTTTAGAGGGTCAATTATATATATTAGTGGGTCAATGTTAGCCCACCAGGCTGACGCAAGTGAAGTTGTCGGGCAAAATTGAGGACCTGAGATGAAGCCCTAGGAGTGTCCAATATATAAACAGATACATATGTAGATTGCAGCGTGTGTGTGTATTTACATATGTATATGAATCTATAAATAAAGTTATAGAGAGAGACAGATAGACATTTACGTAGATTCAAGTGTGTAACTCAATATAAAGAATGATAACCTATATCTTATTTTTATATATTCTATTACTATGAATTATTTGGTCTAAAATTATGCCACCATTAATTAATCACAGTAGGAGACTTAATAAAGTGTTAATTAAGTTAATCAATGACCTATATTTATTGCGTACAATCTTATAATACAATGACTAGCTAATTAGTAGTTCAATTGGTACATTACAAAAATTCTATTATTGTTCCTATAGATTGGAATGATTAGGTGGAAGTCCCAGCATCAAACTCAGGGCCTAGGTGTCTTGGTTGGGCTCAGGCTTCACTGACAGCTTGCCAGCCTTCGGCCATGCAAGGACATGTGCAATTTTCAAGCCAAGTCATTGAGAGCCAGGATGGTCACAGTGCAAAGGAAACAAAGGTAAAACTGTTGTCTAAAATTTCCTGGTTTTTCCTCCTCCATCTTGGTTGCTTTACTTTTTTTGCCAGAGCTGGGAGTTGAACACGGGTCCTAGGATCCCTGGATCATCTGTGGGTTTAAAAGCTGCACCCCAGCCTAGGATAATCAAGGCTGAGTCAGAGTTGTGGCGATCTGAGTTCAACCCCTGTGCCTGCCCCCCCAAAAAAAGTTAAGGTCTTGGCTAGGAGCTTGGGCCACTTTATCTGCCATACCTAGAATTTGAACTCAGAGACTAGGTAACACTATTGTGCTCTGGGTGAAGTGAAAGATAACCTAGATGAAAAAAATAATCCGGAGCATTTCCCAGTGTGTGAATTCCAGCCCTAGAACTGGCAAAATAATATTTATATACATGTATAATATTTATCATACATATGTATTTGCATAGATATTACATATTGTACCTAGGGCACAATATTTCCATGGAAAGGAAATTAGGTCAACATTGGCTTCTTACTCCACCAATTGACTTCAGCACTCCTGGGATTTGAACTCAGGGCCTGGAATGTCCAAGTCATCAAGGGGTCAGTTAAGCACAGCAGCCTCAAACAAATTCAATGCCAGGCAGTTCTGAGGACCTGAGTTCTAGCCCCAGGAGTGGCCAATATATAAATAGATCGATGTGTAAATTGCTGCAAATAAGTGTATATAAATATATATATAGAGAGATGTATATGTATATTCCACTGTACATTTAAATATAAATATATTTATAGAAAATATAAATATATTTATAGAAAATATAAATATATTTATAGAATGTGAGATGTCTATATATTATTAAATTACATGTAAAATATTACTAATAATTATTAGGTATTAAATTATGCCTCCATTTAATGAAGTATCATGGATTAAGGCACAATAAAGTGCTTCCTTGTGTAAATGGAGCTCAAGGACAATTTCTAGGCTCAGTTCAAGCCTCAGGATCTGCACTAAAAAAAAGAACCAGTAACTGCATGTGTCTGCATATATATGCATATATTTCTTTCAGTCAACATCCATAGTCGTTATGAAGAATAGCAACCAGCTAACAAATTTGCTTTGAATAAAATGATATCATAACAGAGAGAGTGCTTTCAAGACGGTGCATGTTCCTGGTCAAAAAAATTTAAGACCCTGGCTTCGAATTCTCACCATTTTTCTGAAAGGCCTGGGATTTCAACTCAGGGTCTGATTAACTCTCTGGCACTGTGGGGGAGGGGAAACCCACCATCATTGAAGACAAAAATTTCAGACCAGTTTCCAGGGACTGAATTCAAGCCCCAGCACTGGAAAAAATATTATTCATACATGAGATCTATTTACATACATGTGTTTACTCCATATGACATTAATTACCTTTATTTTTATTTATTTTATTTAGTATTATTACATATATAACATTTATTTCATTTATTACATCTTATGACATGGATTTATTTGCATATAGATTATACATAATACAGAGACCCAGGACTTTCACAGAGAAGGAAAAAATGAGTCAAAATTGGCATCTGACTCCACATATAAACTTTTGGCCATGCTGGGATTTGAACTCACACCCACAGTGCACAAATCATGAATGGGTAAGTTGTAAAACAAAAGCCTTTGCAAACTGAACTGCCAGCCATTTCTGAGAACCTGTGATCAAGCAATATTAGTGGCGGATAGATAGATAGATCGATAGATAGATAGATAAATAGATAGATGTGTAGTTTGCTATGTATATGAGAGATAGAATGTGAGGATATTAAATTACATATACTATGAATTATTAGTTATTAAATTATGCCTCCTTCTAATGAAATGAAGTATCATGGTTGAATACTTATTAAAACGTTAATGTAAAAGTAGCCAGTATTCCTTAATTTGGAGAATCATACCATGGTGCTAGAATGGAAGACAGTATCCAATACTATTTGTGTGGCATTCTATAAGGGAATCATGAACTAACTGCAAATTTAATTGTTACTTTTATAACATTCCATTAGGCATTCCCATGGATAGGAATTATTTTCTCAAGATCTCCCTCCATTTATAGGTGGCAGTCCAGGCACTTCAATTCCAGGCCCGGGTATTTTACTTCAAAATGCTAACGATTGGAATGACACTGTGAAGATTTCAGACTGTCAGGATGAAAGAAAAGAATGAGAAGAAAAGAAAGCCAAGTGTCAGTAGATCCTACCTGTAATCCTAGCTCTTCAGGAGCTGAGAGGTAGAGAATACCAGTTTGAATTCAGCCCGGGCAGGAAATTCCACCACACTATTATTTCTGAGGGATTACAGGGATATGACTCAAGGGCAGAGCGCTACCCTTGAGCAAAAGGAGCTCAGGAACATTGCCTATGCTCTTAGTAAAACACCCAGACCTGCCAAAAAAAAAGCCAGTAACAACATATCTCCCCATGTATGTATGTATGTATGTATGTATTTCTATTGGTGAAGGTCTAGAGTTCCTACGATGAAAGGTATCTAGCTAGGAAATTTGCTTTGAATAGAATGATTTCATAGAACAGAGAGAATTTTCAAGACAGTCCATCTTCCGGAGCTCCTCTCACTGTTCCCATTGTAGGCTGAGGTTTTCTCCACATTGGAGACTGCTGGAAGATGTCTTCCTCATTGTTGGAACATGCTTCACTTCTGTACAGCTGAGTGATTAAAAAAACTCCTTCTAGGTCAAATAGTGAGGAGTGTGGGTGGGCTCTGAAGTCCAGGAGAAAAAGGCCTCTATGTACCTGAAGCTATCTCTCTGCCGAGAGCTCTGTTGTGACAGGAAGACTTCATTTGTTAACCTCCTGTGTCCAAGTTCCCTGCACTTATCCTGTCTTTGTTAGACTATGTTTCAGTGTTGAAATAACCTGCTACTATTAATTCAAGGGTCCTTCTGGCAGACAACTAGCGAGCTGAACCTAATGAAATGATTCATTATTGGCAATGATGCCTCCTTGGGTTTCTAGAAACTTGCTAAATCATAGCACATGTGTATTATCACTATGCTTCCTGTCATCTAGGGCTTGTGAAACTCATCAGATTTTGAAACTTTGACCTATCTTAGTTGGGCCCTGGGTGGCTGTGTTTCAGAGTTGAACACAGGACATGGGTACTGACCATGATCTCAGAGCAGAAGCTCAGTTCTTTATCATTTGGTGTCAGCGCTTCACTTCTGGTATTGGTGTGTATATGTGTGTTCATATACTTGTCCTGGAGCTTCAACTCAGGACCTGAACACTGCACCTGAGTTTCCGCTGTACAAGGATAGCACTCTACCACTTGAGGCACACAGCCACTTCAGGCTTTTTCTAGAGATGTAGTACTAAGAAATCAAACCCAGGGATTCATACATGCAACACACCCTACTCCTAAGACATATTCCCAGCACTCTACTTCAGGATTCTTTACTTTGTTGGAAGTTGGAGGAATTTAAGTCTAGGCCTGGGTGCTGTCCTTGAGCTCTTTAGCTGAAGCCAATCACTCTACCACTTGAAAAACAGCACCCCTTGAGGTTTTTGGTGGGTCACTGGAGAGAAGCGTCTCAAGGAATTTCTTGCCCAGGCTGGCTTTGGACTGTGATCCTCAGCTCTCAGCGTCCTGAGTACCTAGGATGACAGACACGAGTCAGCAGCGACTAATTTCCACTTCAAGTTTCTAAGTGGTGAATAGGAGATAATAGTCTCATAGGACCTTTTTTCTGGGATAATTTTGAACCCAGATCGTCAGATCTCAGCTTCCTGAGTAGGCAGGATGACAGACCTCAGCTACTACACGCCTAGACTGTAACACTCTGTTTCAAGGGGGTCCTTGGCTCCACGTGGTAGGGCGCTACCCATGATACCCACTGGTAACTGTCAGTGGCTAGGCCCTGAATTCAAGGTTCATGATCAAGAAACATAAACCAAAACAATTGTCTGCAGGAGACAACTCACTATAGTTAGGTACATACATAATTTTGGCCCTGACATGAGGACATATCTGAGCCACAAATTTCTCATCTGCACAATCATCTTACTTGTGGAGCTCTTACAAGATCCAGATGAAAAAAATGAAAAAATGTACCCCATGAAAGACTCAGCATACAACTCATGAAAGACTTATCACATAGCTGTAACCCACATAATATCATTAGAATTAGGGTGCTTTCATCAGTATCACCATTCTTTCAGAAACAAACGACAAACAGTCCAAATTTAGATTTTAGAGAAGTGAGGTTTTTTTGGGGGGGGGAGTCAGCCACGGGGATTGCACTGAAATGTTGGGGGTACTGTCCTAAGGTATTTTGATCAGGCTAGAACTCTACCACTTTAAGCCACAGCTCAGAGTTTCACAGCCTTCCTGACAGGGCTGGGTTTTAAACCCACCAGTGTCAGATCTCAGCCCCTGAGTATATTGGATGACAGGATTAGCAAGCCAGCAGCATCTAGTCCATGGAACTGGGTTGCAGCGGTTTACCTCTGGCTAATTCAGGTTAGATGGCAAATGTCAGCACAAGACTCCCAGCTTGCTCTGTGCTGAGGTATTTTCAGCCCTATCCTTATATGGTTGCAGTCAGAAAATTCTATCTTTTCGGTTTTTTTGTTGTTTTGTTTTGTTTTGGTGCCAGTCCTGGGTCTTGAGTAAGGGTCTATACAGCACAACTTCTGGATTTTTCTATGCACATAGTAGTGAGGAATCGAACCAAGGGCGTCATACTTACTAGACGAGCACTCTTACCACTGAGACCCAGTAGTGACTAGTGTATAAACAGATAAATGCGTAGATTGGTAGATAGAAAGATAGATAGATGGATAGATAGATAGATAGATAGATGTAGATTTATTTAACGAGAGACTTCTGTAAATTATGAAATAGCATATATGATATTTCTACCAAATATTGCCAATTAAATTATTCCTTCCTTTTCTTAAGTATCATGATTGAATACATAATAAAATATTAATTGAAAATTTGTCAATGTAGTATAATTGTTGTGTATAATTTTTAATATAATCATACACTAACTACTAATGTAATTGTTACATTTACAACATTATATTAGTACAGATGTCTATTGGAAAGCGTTTCTTTTTAAAATTTTTATTTTAATACTTATTTTTTTAATTTTTTTGGGGGGTCCGGTCCTGGGGCCTGAACTCTGGGCCTGGTCGCTGTATCTCAGCTCTTCAGCTAAAGGCTAGTGCTTTACCATTTGAGCCACAGCACCATTTCTGGCTTTTTTCTTTTTGCTTATGTGGTGCTAAGGAACTGAACCCAGGGCCTCTAGCATGCAAGACAAGCGCTCTACCACTGAGCCACATTCCCAGCACTGGGAAGTGTTTCTTAGAATCTCCCACCAGCCATTCATTAGTGGGAGTCCTGGGATTCAAACTTCAGGCCTAAGTTGCTGATTTCCGCTTGGCTTCCCTAATATCCCACCAAACATCAGCAATGTAAGGTCATGTATATTGTCTGGGCATTGTTATTTAGACCCAGGATGGTACAATACAAAGGAAAAAGAAAAGTAAAACCACTGGATTGAACTTCTCAGTTTTATACTTTTACTTTTTATTTTTTGCCAGCCCTGAGATTTGAACTCAGGACCTAAGCTCACAGGATTGGCTTTGGCAGAGATGCCAAGACTTGAGTTCAAGCCTGGTGCTTTGCCTAAAGCCAAGTAATTATAATAATGATAACAATAACAACAACAACAATAATAATAATAAGGCATTGGCTTGGAATTTGCACCATTTCACTGGCAGGTCTGGCATTTAAAATCAGGGTCTGGGTAACTCTGTGGCACTGGGGGTTAAGGGGAAGATCACCGTCCTTGAAGACAAGAAGTTCAGAAAAGTTCCAAGGGCCTGAATTGAAGTCCCAGTACTGGAAAAAATAATACTCATATATGAGATCTATTTACATACATGGGTTTATTCCATATGACATTTATTACCCTTACTTATTTAGTATTATTACACAAAAAACATTTATTTTATTACATCATATCACATATACTGAGACCCAGGACTTTCACAGAGAAGGAAAAAAATGTGTCAAAATTGGCTTCTTACTCCATGAATACATTATTGGCCATGCTGGGATTTCAACTCACGGCCTACAATGCCCAATCCATAAACAGGGTCAGAGTCTTAGCCCACCAGCCTCCAGAATACTGAGCTGCCAGGACATTCTGAGGACCTGTGATCAATCCACAGTAGTGCCATATATATATATATATATATATATATATATATACTGACAGACGTAATGTGAGGATATTATTAAATTATATATTTTTAAAATTATTAGTCATTAAATTATGCTTCCATTTAGTGAAGTATCATCATCTAATAGTTATAAAATCATTAATAACAAAATCAGTCAATAACCTTAATCATACCATGGTGCTAGAATGGAAGATATAAATTCAATAATTTTTGTGTGGCATTCTAAAATAGAGTCATGAATTAACTGAAAATTTAATTATTATTTTTAAAATGTTCCATTAACATTCACATGAATAGGAATCAGTCAGGATCTCCCTCCATTTGTATGTGGCCGTCCTAGCATTGGAATTCCAGGCCTGGGACTGCAAACCATTGGAATGACACCGTGAAGATTTCAGATTGTCACGAAAAAAAAAAGAACAACAAGAAGAAAAGGAAGCCAGGTGTCAGTGGCTCTTGCCTGTAATCCTAGATCCTCAGGAGGCTGAGATGCAAATTTGAATTCAGCCTGGGTAGGAAAGACCTCGACATTCATAGTTCTTAAGAGATCACAGGAAATCAAAACAAAATAATAACAAAAAAATCCTGAGTGGCCCATGGCTCAAGGTGCAGAGCACTACCCTTTATCAAAAGGGTTCAGGGTCAGGGCCTGGATGATGGGCATTGAGCAGGTTGCCTATGCCCAGCCCCCCAAACTGGGCAAGCTGGAACAAGCCCTCAGAGAGTACTAAGTCTGAGCAGGCATCTTGAACAAGCATCCTTCACTGCAGTTTAAGAACTGAAGCCAGGATATCTTTGCGTGGGCTGGTGTGTGCAACTGGTGTGTACAACGGGTAAATTATGTCCTGGCACTTCTCAAGGGAAACCACAATTCTTAGGCTGTAGGAGTTGTCGAAGGTTGTGACTCCATATCCTCTATCCTTCTGTAGGATGTGAGCCTAGGCCTCTGGGGGTTGGTGCCATAACTCATCCATCATTCCTCATTGCCGAGTCTCAGGCTGGTCCCAATTCCTGGGAAAGATAGAAAATAGCCAGCAATTTCTGTGCCAAAATGGGTAATCCAATAAATCCCACCGTCATAACTCCCATTAGAAGTAACTTTGGGCTTCGAATGTGGTTTACTGGTAGAGTGCTTACTTAGCACACATGAAGCCCTGAGTTCGATTCCGCCCTACCACAGAAACAGAAAAATCCAAAAGTGACACTGTGGTTTAAGCAATAAAAGTGTTAACCTTGAGCAAAAGTAGCTCAGGAACATGCCCAGACCCTGTGTTCAAGCCACAAGACTGGCCAAAAAAAAAAAGTGAGCATGGTGAGACATTTTCTACTGAGACTTAGAAGAGGGCCAAGGTTATGGGTAACAGGTAGAGGGCAGGTGCTGTTGGCTCACCCCTTTAATCTTAGCTCCAAAGGAAGCTGAGATCTGAGGATGCCAAATGCAAGCAGGAAGTCTATATGAGACTCTTTTCTCCAATTAAACTCCCAAAAAGCCAGAATTAGAGCTGTGGTTGAAGTAATAGAGTGCTAGTCTTGAGCACAAAAGATCAGGGATAGCGTCCAGGCCCTGAATTCAAACCCTGGGACTGGCACACGCACGCACACACACACACACACACACATGCACACACACACACACACACACACACACCAAGATAAAGAATTTGACAGTCCATTTAATCAATAGTATTCTTTTAATGCATAATAAACTATGAATTAAATTCAATCCCTGTCCAGTGATTATTGGGTCTAATTTTATGCAAGACTGATTGACTTACTACTCTTCCAACCATGACATTAATCACATTCCTCTGGTGTTCCTATGGACAAGCAATAGTTTCTTAGGCACTTCAGTCCCTTGTAAGTGGCATGACTGGGATTCAAACTCAAGGCCTAGTGTCCACGTTGGCCTATGGCTTCGCTGATAGAGCCAGCCTTCAGAAATGCTAGATGACCTACATGTTGCTGCCATATGATTCACATCCAGTATGGTCAATGTGCAAAGAAGGAAAACAGAAACTGCTGACCGTCTGCAGTTTGTGGGGTTTTTTTGGTGCTGTTTTCATTTTCTTTTCCTGTGAGCCCCTGAGGCCTAGGACCACAGGATGGGCTCTGGGTCCAGAGGCTGCACCATCCCAGGCTAGGGTGATGGAAACTGAGGAGAAGTTGCCACAAACTGAGTTCAAACCCCATGCTTGGCAAAAATTAATAAATAAATAACACTATTGAAGCTCCCTGTCATGGATTTTGTGCCATTTTGTTGTCTACCAGGCCAGGGATGTCACCTTGGGATCTGGGTAATTCTGATGCACTTGGGGCAGGGGATGGGAGAAAAGGGAAGCTCTCCTCCCTTGAAGACAAGGAATTCAGGCCTGTTCCCTAAGCCTGAATTCAATCCCAAGCCTTGGAGAACATAATATTTATACACATTTTATTATATCATTTATAATTACATCCATACATTCAGTCTATATCTTGTTCGTTGGAATGATTCATTATATTTTATTATATATTTATTTGTTTACCATTTATTTTATGGAATGTGAGTGCACCTATAACATTTATTACATTCATTCAAATCTATTCCATATCATGTAGCTTTGCAGACATATTATAAACATCATACCTGACACCCAGCACTTGCAGAGAAAAGGAAAACAGGTATCACACTTGCAATCTTACTCCAGGAAGATATTTAGCAATGCTAGGACCTGAAATGAGGGCCTAGAGGCCGAATTTATGAAAGGGTGAGTGTCAGCACGGCAGCCTCTAGCACATTCAGGTGCCAGGTGGATCCCAAGACCTAGGATGGAGATACAGGTTTGGCCAAAATAGCAGTATCTTTCTATGCAAATGGTGGTATACAAATAAATATATATTTAGATACTGTGAGTGATGTCTATCTAGTATTCAATGACATATACTACCTTCCTAGTGATTCTCAGGTATATAGTGAGGACTACATTTAATCAATAGTATTCTTTTAGGGGATGGGAAGGTGGCTCATTAGGAGAGTGCTTATCTTGCATGCAAGAGTCCCAGATTCGATTCCTCAGCAACACATGGTCAAAAAAAGCAGGGAATGGCACAGTGTCTCACATGGTACCGCCCTAACCCTGAGCTGAAAAGCTGAGGGACAACGCCCAGGCCCAGAGTTCAGTCCCCGCTACTGACAAAACACACACACACACACACACAAACACACAATTTTTAATGCATAATAAACTATAAATTAAAATCAATCCACATCTTGTGAATACTGGACTTAATTTTTGCTAGACTAATTGACAAACTACTCATCCAACCATGACATTGACCACATTTCTCTGGTGTTCCTATGTACAGGCAATAGTTTCTTAGGCTCTCCAGCCCTTTGTAAATGTCATGACTGGGATTCAAACTCAGGGCCTAGGTGTGCAGAAGCCTACGGCTTCGCTGACAGCCAGCTGACAGCAATGCCAGGTGACCTACAGGTTGCAGTTTTGTCATTTGTACCCGGGATGGTCACCATGCAAGGAAGGAAAATCAAGAAACCTCTAATTGTTCACAATTCATGGCTATTTTTCCATGCCATTTTCACTTTTTTTCCTGTCAGCCCCTGAGGCCTAGGATCCCAAGATGGGCTGTGTGTCCAGAGGCTGCACCAACCCAGGCTAGGGTGATGGAAGCTGAGGCAGAGTTGCCACAACCTAACTTCATGGCTAAATAAATATATTAAAATATATAGAAAATAAAATAAAATAAATTTAAAAAATATTAAAAATACTAATGGGGTTCCCTGACTTGGAATGCGTGCTCATTTATTTCTGCCAGACCTGAGATTTGAACTTGGAGTCTGGGAAAGTCTAATGCACTGTGGGGAATGGGGAAACTCACTCTTTGAATACAAGCAATCCAAGCCTGTTCCCTAGGCCTGAATTCAATTCCCAGCCCTGTAAATTAATTTTCATCCATATTTGAAATGATTAATATCTACATACTTATGTTTACTGCATATTGCTTTTTGTATTATTTATTAATTATATTTACTGACTATTATTACACTTATAACACATTTTAAATTTACTACATCTTATGAAAATTATACAGATTCGCATATGTATTATGTCTTACTTCAGACCTAGGACATTCAGAGAAATACTATAGTAGATGATCCCATGCTTAGAAAAACAAAAAGAATACACCAACCAAAGTCTAATTTAACCTAGGCACCACAGTGGCTCACATCTGTAACTACTCAGGAGGCTGAGAACTGGAAGATGAAATTTCAAAGCCAATGAATGCAGAAAAGCCTGAGAGATATCATCTCCAATTAACTGGCAAATGCCAGGCTACAGGCATAGCTGAAGTGGTAGAAAATCAGCTATGAACAACGAAGCCAAGAAAGAGCAAACTGACTTCAAATGTGAGGAGAGGAGTTAGGAGGATAAAAGGGAGAGAAATACTCCAAAAACAGAGAACAAAATGACAATACACAAATCCTACCTAATTTAAGGTACCAACCAAACTGACAAAAATGAAGCTTGTGCAGTTGTATAACTTTTTATGAGCACATAAGCTCTTAGGTGCACTTCTAAGCTATGTTTTTAAAAATATATATGTATATATATTAATAATGCATATATATATATATATCTTTAAATAAAATAAGAAACCAGCCAATGAATAAATATTTCTGAATTAGTGCCTTAAATATGGCATTATAAATTATTTATACTAAAAGTGTATTCCAAGTTTCTATTCTCAGAATCAATCTTTAAGAAATTTGTTCATGTGCCTGGCACCGGTGACTCATGCCTATAATCTTAGCTACTCAAGAAGCTGTGATCTGAGGTTGGTGGTTCAAAGTCAGCCCAGGCATGAAAGTCTGAGTGACTCTTATCTCCAATAAACCACTAGAAAACCGAGGAGGCGCTGTGAATGAAGTAGTAGATCACTCGCCTTGAGTTGAAGAGCACAGGGATAACCCCTGAGTTCTAGCCCCAGGACCAAAAAATACGTAAAAAAAGAAGTTTGTTCATGCAGATCATAAAATTCTAACATTCTGAGCTTTAGGAAACTTTTCTGCCAGGGTCTTATGCTCTTTAGGCAAGTACTCCACTACTGAGATACATCACAGTCCCATTGTTTTCGTTTTTCATTTTACAATCCAGTTTATTCCCAAAATGCTTAGAAGTACCTACTGTCCTCACAGAAGTGAGGTTTTATTCAGAAACCAAACCTTTTGTGCGATGAGGACTATCCTAGTGTATGTCGTGGTAAGCACTGAGGAAAACTCATACAACATAAATGCAGAGAGTTTATAATTGTAGAAATAACTCTAAATAGAAATAAATTCAACTGTCCCGACATTCTAGAGAGAAATGATATCCTCATTTTAATTCTCACTCTTCAGGGCAGATGGTCAAAATAGAAACACCAATGTGCTATGCTGAAATGTAAAAGTTTAAACCCCTTTTTTGAAAAACTCTCATGGTATAAAATCAATATGTATCAAATAAATGCGAACTGTACTTAAAAAAATATTAAAAATGCTAATGAAGCTCCCTGGTTTGGAATGTGTGCCATTTTCTTGTCTGCAAGTCCTGGAATTTTAACCCGGGGTCTGGGTAACTCTGTTGCACTGTGGGGAAAGGGGAAGCTCGCCATTCTTGAAGACCAGTAAATCAGGCCTGTTCCCTAGGTCTGAATTCAAGCCCCTGACCTGGCAAACATACTCCTTATATAAATTTTAAAGATAGGATTAAACTTCCATAGAAATGTTCAGACTATATTATGTTTGGTGTGGTTATTCATTGTACTTTTTTATACTTTTCATTAATTTCCCATTTATTTATTTATTTATTTAAATTTTATTTTATCTTATTTGTGAACATACTGTACAGATGGGTTACAATTACATGGGCAGGATAATGCGTACATTTCTTACCAAGCCTTGCAGCCTCCTCCTTTGTTTACCCTTCACATCCCTTCCCAGCTTCCCCCCTCCCACCCCCCACCCCCACCCCCTCACCGATGGTGTAAAGCTCGTTTTGGACATGACAACTTGTACTTCTCATTGTTGCAACAGGTCCCTGTATCCTTAAACGACTTGTTTTTCCCCATCTCCTCCACAAGTTATACTGACATCAAATATAGTGAAAGCAGGGGTTATACTGTGGGGGAGAGACATACAAAACAACAAAGAAATAATCTTTTAAATGCTTTAGAAACACATGCATGAAAGAAAAAAACATTAAAATACATATCTAAGGGTTCATTTTCCTAACATCACATTTTCTGGCATTTTTTGCTTGACTCATACATATACTAGATATTGAAAATAAGGGAAACCATGCGACCTATGTTTCTTTGGGCCTGGCTTACTTCACTTAATATAATTTTTTCCAAGCCTTTCCATTTCCTAATAAATGGGGCAATGTCATTCTTTCTGATGGAGGCATAGAATTCCATTGTGTATATATACCACATTTTCTTGATCCATTCATCTACTGAGGGGCATCTCGGTTGGTTGCATATCTTAGCTTTGAAAAATAATACTGCAATAAACATAGTTGTGGTGGTAGCTTTAGTGTGGTCTTGTTTGTAAGCATTTGGGTAAATGGCCAAAAGTGGGATTGCTGGGTCATAGGGGAGTTCTATGTGAAGTTTTTGAGGAACCTCCATACTGCTTTCCAAAGTGGTTGAACAAGTTTACATTCCCACCAACAATGAAGTAAGGTTCCCTTCTGTCCATATCCCTCCAGCATCTGTTGTTGTTAGAGTTCTTGATTTTTGCCAGTCTAACTAGAGTGAGGTGGTATCTCAATGTTGTTTTGATTTGCATTTCTTTTATGGCTAGGGATGTTGAGCATTTCTTCATGTGCCTATTGGCCATCCTTCTTTCTTCTTCAGAGAAATATCTCTTTAAGTCTTTAGCCCACTTATTTATTGGGCAGTTGTTTCTTTGAGGATTTGTTGTTGGGGGGTTTAATTTTTTGAGTTCCAAGTATATTTTAGATATGAGACCCTTGTCCGTTGTATGGCTAGTAAAGATCTTCTCCCAATCCGTGGGCTTTCTATTGATCTTGCTAGCTATGTCCTTTGCCATGCAGAAGCTCTGCAACTTTTTGCAATCCCATTTGTCCAACCTTTCTTTGATTTGTTGTGTTTCCGGGTCTCTATTCAGAAAATTTCGGCCTGAGCCAAGGAGACCTAGGCTTTCTCCTATTCCATCCTGTAATGTTTTCAGAGTGTCTGCTTTGACTTCGAGGTCTTTGATCCATTTGGAGTTGATTCTGGTGCAGGGTGATATATAAGGATATAGCTTTAGTTTTCTAAAGGAGTTAACCAATTTTGAGAGCACCATTTACTGAAGAGGCTGTCTTTCTTCCATTCTATTGTTTTAGCTCCCTTATCGAAGATTAGTTGGCTATAGGTCTGTAGGTTCATTTCTGGGTTTTCAATTTTATTCCATTGGTCCTGAGGTCTGTTCTTAAGCCAATAGCAAGCTGTTTTGATTACTATGGCTTTATAGTAGAGTTTGAAATTTGTAATTTACCATTATTTTATTGACTGTGATTAATCCTAACTAGGTATTACATTGTTTACATATGATCACATACCATCTAGATTTGTAGATGTATTCTCCATTATGCCTGACACGCAGGACTCTCCCAGAAAAGGAAAACAGGTGTCTCACTTGGCTTCACTCCAAGATTAAATTTTTAGCAGTGCTAGGATCTGAACTCAGGGCCTAGCAGGTACAATTCATGAACGGGTGAGTGTGTGCACAACAGCCTCTAGCCAATGAAGCTGTGAGGTTGTTCCCAGGTGCTGAGACCGTGACCCAGGATTGGCCAAAACAGCGATACAAGGATAGGCAGAGAGTATTATACAAATAAATATATGTTGGTAAAAAGCACCATAGACGCCTATCTATGATTGAATGACATACACTACATTCCTACCAACTCTTAGGTATTTATTATACCATAATTAAAGGAATACTATTCTTTACATCCTTAATAAAGCATGAAATTTAGATCAATCATTGTCCTAGGATTATTGCATCCAATTTTAGGCTCGACCAATGCACAAACTTCTCTTTCAATTGGTATTCCTATGCATAGGAATGAGTGTCTTGTGATCTCCTGCCACTGGTAGTTGCTAGGACCTGGATTTGAATACAGGTTGACAGGTTGGCCTATGGCTTCCCTGCTAGCCCGCCAGCCTTCAGCAATGGCAGGTCAGGTCCACTTTGCAACCCTGGCATTCAAACCCAGGATGGTCTCCATGCAAAGAAAAAAAAATTTAACCCCGTCCCTCTGAAGCTTGCCACATTTTATGCTAGATCACTTTTTTTTTTCTTTCTGCAAGCCCTCTGGACCTAGGATTCCAGGATTGGGTATGGGTCCCGAGGCAGCACCCAACCTAGGGTGATCGAAGCTGAGGCAGAGTTGCCACGGCATGAGTTCAAGCCCCATGATTGGCCAAAAAAAAAAAAGAAAAGAAAAAAGACAATAATTAATTGATTATTTAACTAAATTTAAAAATAATAGAGCTCTCTGGTTTTGAATTTCTGCCAGTTTTCTTTCTAGACTGGGATTTGAACTCAGGAACTTGTAGCAATGTGAGGGAAAGTACAGATTTGCTACTACTTGAATTCAAACCTCGTGCCAAGACAAAACTAAAAAATTAAGTCACTGAGCTTGGCAGGGGGAGTAGTTGTGGAGATGGGAAGTAAGGGATGATACGGGGAAAACAAAGGAGGAGGAAACAATGCTCAATACGAAATATACTCATGACCTTGCTCATGTAACTGTGACCACTCTGTACAACATTTTTACAATAAAATCATACAAAAACAGAAATAATGTAGTATTCTGAGAAGCACTTTTGGGTTAAGGGAAGGATGTCTGAATAGATGTACAAAATTCTATACTGCTTTTTATTTAATGTTCAGTATGGAACTGAATGAACTGAATAAACTGCTTCCATTAAAAAACTTAAGTTACTGTCTTGGAACTGGGGCCAGTATTTATACCATTGGTGGAATTTGATCTCACCTTCCAGGTAACTCTTTTATACCATGGGTGAAGGAAAAATTTACTGTCATTGAGGAAAAGAAATTCAGGCTAGAGTTCCCATGGCCTGAATGAAGGCCTTGCAATGGAAAAGATATTTCTGTACATGTGTAATATATGATATATACTTACATATGTATGTTTATTACACGTTATGATCCTCATAATTGATTTTGTATTTTTTTTATTTGATTCAATCTTTTAATGTTTATTTTATTTATATCATCATTCCCATTTACATTTTGCACATCTATTATAAAATTATACACAATAATTTAGGACATTGACTCATTTATCATTAAAAATTTTGCATTGAAACATGATACATAATTAAATAGAGGCATTTGTCACAGTCTTCTCACGTTTAGAGTCTCTCCCAAGAATGAGCTTTGTCTTATTTATCTTTGGACACCTTCCTATAGGGAAGTCTTTAGATGATTTATACAGGGAAGTCTTTTTTTAAATTTTATTTATATTTTATTGTGAAAATACTGTACAGAAGGGTTACAATTACATGGGTAAGATAATGAGTACATTTCTTATCAAGCATTGTAGCCTCCACCTTTGTTTCCCCTTCCCATCCATTCCCAGCCTCTCCCCTCCCCCACCCAATCCCACGCCCACCAAAGTTATAAGGTTCTTTTCGACATGACAACTTGTATTTCTCTTTGCTGCAACGGGTCCACCTGTATCCTTATTTAAACGACTTGTTTTTCCCCTTCCCCTCCACGAATTATATCAACATCAAATACAGTGTAAGCAGGGGTTATACTATGGGGGAGGGACATACAAAGCAACAAAGAAATAATCTTATAAATGTGTTGGAAACAAATACATGAAAGAAAAAAATTAAATACATATCTTAGGGTTCATTTTCCTAACATCACCTTATATGACCTTTTCTGCTTGACTCATACATACACTAGATATTGCAAATACGGGAAACCATGGGACCTATGTTTCTTTGGGCTTGGCTTCCTTCACTTAATATAATTTTTTCCAAGTGTTTCCATTGCCTAACAAATGGGGCAATGTCATTCCTTCTGTGTATATATACCACATTTTCTTGATCTATTCTTCTACTGAGGGGCATCTGGGTTGGTTCCATATCATAGCTACAGTAAATAGTGCTGCAATAAACATAGTTGTGCTGGTAGCTTTAGTGTGGTCTTGTTTGTAAGTTTGTAAGTTTACACTCCCAACAAAAATGAAGTAAGGTTCCCTTCTGTGCACATCCCCTTCAGCATATGTTGTTGTTAAGAGTTCTTGATTTTGCCATATATATATATTGTGGTGAGGTGGTATCTTAATGTTGTTTGATTTGCA
>NW_012285478.1:0-3746 GCF_000151885.1 Dipodomys ordii
ACAGCACAACTTCTGGATTTTTCTATGCACATAGTAGTGAGGAATCGAACCAAGGGCGTCATACTTACTAGGCGAGCACTCTTACCACTGAGCCCCAGTAGTGACTAGTGTATAAACAGATAAATGCGTAGATTGGTAGATAGAAAGATAGATAGATGGATAGATAGATAGATAGATGTAGATTTATTTAACGAGAGACATCTGTAAATTATGAAATTGCGTATATAATATTTCTACAAATATTGCCAATTAAATTATTCCTTCCTTTTCTTAAGTATCATGATTGAATACATAATAAAATATTAATTGAAAATTAGTCAATGTAGTATAATTGTTGTGTATAATTTTTAATATAATCATACACTAACTACTAATGTAATTGTTACATTTACAACATTCTATTAGTACAGATGTCTATTGGAAAGCGTTTCTTTTTAAAATTTTTATTTTAATACTTATTTTTTTAATTTTTTTGGGGGGTCCGATCCTGGGGCCTGAACTCTGGGCCTGGTCGCTGTATCTCAGCTCTTCAGCTAAAGGCTAGTGCTTTACCATTTGAGCCACAGCGCCATTTCTTGCTTTTTTCTTTTTGCTTATGTGGTGCTAAGGAACTGAACCCAGGGCCTCTAGCATGCAAGACAAGCGCTCTACCACTGAGCCACATTCCCAGCACTGGGAAGTGTTTCTTAGAATCTCCCACCAGCCATTCATTAGTGGGAGTCCTGGGATTCAAACTTCAGGCCTAAGTTGCTGATTTCCGCTTGGCTTCCCTAATAGCCCACCAAACATCAGCAATGTAAGGTCATGTATATTGTCTGGGCATTGTTATTTAGACCCAGGATGGTACAATACAAAGGAAAAAGAAAAGTAAAACCACTGGATTGAACTTCTCAGTTTTATACTTTTACTTTTTATTTTTTGCCAGCCCTGAGATTTGAACTCAGGACCTAAGCTCACAGGATTGGCTTTGGCAGAGATGCCAAGACTTGAGTTCAAGCCTGGTGCTTTGCCTAAAGCCAAGTAATTATAATAATGATAACAATAACAACAACAACAATAATAATAATAAGGCATTGGCTTGGAATTTGCACCATTTCACTGGCAGGTCTGGCATTTAAAATCAGTGTCTGGGTAACTCTGTGGCACTGTGGGTTAAGGGGAAGATCACCATCGTTGAAGACAAGAAGTTCAGAAAAGTTCCAAGGGCCTGAATTGAAGTCCAAGTATTGGAAAAAATAATACTCATATATGAGATCTATTTACATACATGGGTTTATTCCATATGACATTTATTACCCTTATTTATTTAGTATTATTCCACAAAAACATTTATTTTATTACATCATATCACATATACTGAGACCCAGGACTTTCACGGAGAAGGAAAAAAAATGTGTCAAAATTGGCTTCTTACTCCATGAGTACATTATTGGCCATGCTGGGATTTAAACTCAGGGCCTACAATGCCCAATCCATAAGCAGGGTCACAGTCTTAGCCCACCAGCCTCCAGAAAACTGAGCTGCCAGGACATTCTGAGGACCTGTGATCAATCCACAGTAGTGCCATATATATATATATATATATATATATATATATATATATATATATATATACTGACAGACGTAATGTGAGGATATTATTAAATTATATATTTTTAAAATTATTAGTCATTAAATTATGCTTCCATTTAGTGAAGTATCATCATCTAATAGTTATAAAATCATTAATAACAAAATCAGTCAATATCCTTAATCATACCATGGTGCTAGAATGGAAGATATAAATTCAATAATTTTTGTGTGGCATTCTAAAATAGAGTCATGAATTAACTGAAAATTTAATTATTATTTTTAAAATGTTCCATTAACATTCACATGAATAGGAATCAGTTAGTCAGGATCTCCCTCCATTTGTATCTGGCCGTCCTAGCATTGGAATTCCAGGCGTGGGACTGCAAACCATTGGAATGACACCGTGAAGATTTCAGATTGTCACGAAAAAAAAAAGAACAACAAGAAGAAAAGGAAGCCAGGTGTCAGTGGCTCTTGCCTGTAATCCTAGATCCTCAGGAGGCTGAGATGCAAATTTGAATTCAGCCTGTGTAGGAAAGACCTCGACATTCATAGTTCTTAAGAGATCACAGGAAATCAAAACAAAATAATAACAAAAAAATCGTGAGTGGCCCATGGCTCAAGGTGCAGAGCACTAACCTTTATCAAAAGGGTTCAGGGTCAGGGCCTGGATGATGGGCATTGAGCAGGTTGCCCATGCCCAGCCCCCCAAACTGGGCAAGGTGGAACAAGCCCTCAGAGAGTACTAAGTCTGGGCAGGCATCTTGAACAAGCATCCTTCACTGCAGTTTAAGAACTGAAGCCAGGATAGCTTTGCGTGGGCTGGTGTGTGCAACTGGTGTGTACAACGGGTAAATTATGTCCTGGCACTTCTCAAGGGAAACCACAATTCTTAGGCTGTAGGAGTTGTCGAAGGTTGTGACTCCATATCCTCTATCCCTCTGTAGGATGTGAGCCTAGGCCTCTGGGGGTTGGTGCCATAACTCATCCATCATTCCTCATTGCCGAGTCTCAGGCTGGTCCCAATTCCTGGGAAAGATAGAAAATAGCCAGCAATTTCTGTGCCAAAAGGGGTAATCCAATAAATCCCACCGTCATAACTCCCATTAGAAGTAACTTTGGGCTTCGAATGTGGTTTACTGGTAGAGTGCTTACTTAGCACACATGAAGCCCTGAGTTCGATTCCTCCCTACCACAGAAACAGAAAAATCCAAAAGTGACACTGTGGTTTAAGCAATAAAAGTGCTAACCTTGAGCAAAAGAAGCTCAGGAACATGCCCAGACCCTGTGTTCAAGCCACAAGACTGGCCAAAAAAAAAAAAAAGTGAGCATGGTGAGACATTTTCTACTGAGACTTAGAAGAGGGCCAAGGTTATGGGTAACAGGTAGAGGGCAGGTGATGTTGGCTCACCCCTTTAATCTTAGCTCCAAAGGAAGCTGAGATCTGAGGATGCCAAATGCAAGCAGGAAGTCTATATGAGACTCTTTTCTCCAATTAAACTCCCAAAAAGCCAGAATTAGAGCTGTGGTTGAAGTAATAGAGTGCTAGTCTTGAGCACAAAAGATCAGGGATAGCGTCCAGGCCCTGAATTCAAACCCTGGGACACACACACACACACAACAAGATAAAGAATTTGACAGTCCATTTAATCAATAGTATTCTTTTAATGCATAATAAACTATGAATTAAATTCAATCCCTGTCCAGTGATTATTGGGTCTAATTTTGTGCAAGACTGATTGACTTACTACTCTTCCAACCATGACATTAATCACATTCCTCTGGTGTTCCTATGGACAAGCAATAGTTTCTTAGGCACTTCAGTTCCTTGTAAGTGGCATGACTGGGATTCAAACTCAAGGCCTAGTGTCCACGTTGGCCTATGGCTTCGCTGATAGAGCCAGCCTTCAGAAATGCTAGATGACCTACATGTTGCAGCCATATGATTCACATCCAGTATGGTCAATGTGCAAAGAAGGAAAACAGAAACTGCTGACCGTCTGCAGTTTGTGGCTTTTTTTTTGGTGCTGTTTTCATTTTCTTTTCCTGTGAGCCCCTGAGGCCTAGGACCACAGGATGGGCTGTGGGTCCAGAGGCTGCACCATCCCAGCTAGGGTGATGGAACTGAGGAGAAGTTGCCACAAACTGAGTTCAACCCCATGCTTGGCAAAATT
>NW_012285479.1:0-6093 GCF_000151885.1 Dipodomys ordii
GGTATTTTCAGCCCTATCCTTATATGGTTGCAGTCAGAAAATTCTATCTTTTTGGTTTTTTTGTTGTTTGTTTGTTTGGTGCCAGTCCTGGGTCTTGAGTAAGGGTCTAGACAGCACAACTTCTGGATTTTTCTATGCACATAGTAGTGAGGAATCGAACCAAGGGCGTCGTACTTACTAGGCGAGCACTCTTACCACTGAGACCCAGTAGTGACTAGTGTATAAACAGATAAATGCGTAGATTGGTAGATAGAAAGAGAGATGGATGGATAGATAGATAGATAGATAGATGTAGATTTATTTAACGAGAGACGTCTGTAAATTATGAAATTGCATATATGATATTTCTACCAAATATTGCCAATTAAATTATTCCTTCCTTTTCTTAAGTATCATGATTGAATACATAATAAAATATTAATTGAAAATTTGTCAATGTAGTATAATTGTTGTGTATAATTTTTAATATAATCATACACTAACTACTAATGTAATTGTTACATTTACAACATTCTATTAGTACAGATGTCTATTGGAAAGCGTTTCTTTTTAAAATTTTTATTTTAATACTTATTTTTTTAATTTTTTTGGGGGGTCCGGTCCTGGGGCCTGAACTCTGGGCCTGGTCACTGTATCTCAGCTCTTCAGCTAAAGGCTAGTGCTTTACCATTTGAGCCACAGCGCCATTTCTGGCTTTTTTCTTTTTGCTTATGTGGTGCTAAGGAACTGAACCCAGGGCCTCTAGCATGCAAGACAAGCGCTCTACCACTGAGCCACATTCCCAGCACTGGGAAGTGTTTCTTAGAATCTCCCACCAGCCATTCATTAGTGGGAGTCCCGGGATTCAAACTTCAGGCCTAAGTTGCTGATTTCCGCTTGGCTTCCCTAATAGCCCACCAAACATCAGCAATGTAAGGTCATGTATATTGTCTGGGCATTGTTATTTAGACCCAGGATGGTACAATACAAAGGAAAAAGAAAAGTAAAACCACTGGATTGAACTTCTCAGTTTTATACTTTTACTTTTTATTTTTTGCCAGCCCTGAGATTTGAACTCAGGACCTAAGCTCACAGGATTGGCTTTGGCAGAGATGCCAAGACTTGAGTTCAAGCCTGGTGCTTTGCCTAAAGCCAAGTAATTATAATAATGATAACAATAACAACAACAACAATAATAATAATAAGGCATTGGCTTGGAATTTGCACCATTTCACTGGCAGGTCTGGCATTTAAAATCAGGGTCTGGGTAACTCTGTGGCACTGTGGGTTAAGGGGAAGATCACCGTCCTTGAAGACAAGAAGTTCAGAAAAGTTCCAAGGGCCTGAATTGAAGTCCCAGTACTGGAAAAAATAATACTCATATATGAGATCTATTTACATACATGGGTTTATTCCATATGACATTTATTACCCTTACTTATTTAGTATTATTACACAAAAAACATTTATTTTATTACATCATATCACATATACTGAGACCCAGGACTTTCACAGAGAAGGAAAAAAATGTGTCAAAATTGGCTTCTTACTCCATGAATACATTATTGGCCATGCTGGGATTTCAACTCACGGCCTACAATGCCCAATCCATAAACAGGGTCAGAGTCTTAGCCCACCAGCCTCCAGAAAGCTGAGCTGCCAGGACATTCTGAGGACCTGTGATCAATCCACAGTAGTGCCATATATATATATATATATATATATATATATATATATATATATATATATGTATATACTGACAGACGTAATGTGAGGATATTATTAAATTATATATTTTTAAAATTATTAGTCATTACATTATGCTTCCATTTAGTGAAGTATCATCATCTAATAGTTATAAAATCATTAATAACAAAATCAGTCAATATCCTTAATCATACCATGGTGCTAGAATGGAAGATATAAATTCAATAATTTTTGTGTGGCATTCTAAAATAGAGTCATGAATTAACTGAAAATTTAATTATTATTTTTAAAATGTTCCATTAACATTCACATGAATAGGAATCAGTTAGTCAGGATCTCCCTCCATTTGTATGTGGCCGTCCTAGCATTGGAATTCCAGGCCTGGGAATGCAAACCATTGGAATGACACCGTGAAGATTTCAGATTGTCACGAAAAAAAAAAGAACAACAAGAAGAAAAGGAAGCCAGGTGTCAGTGGCTCTTGCCTGTAATCCTAGATCCTCAGGAGGCTGAGATGCAAATTTGAATTCAGCCTGGATAGGAAAGACCTCGACATTCATAGTTCTTCAGAGATCACAGGAAATCAAAACAAAATAATAACAAAAAAATCCTGAGTGGCCCATGGCTCAAGGTGCAGAGCACTACCCTTTATCAAAAGGGTTCAGGGTCAGGGCCTGGATGATGGGCATTGAGCAGGTTGCCTATGCCCAGCCCCCCAAACTGGGCAAGCTGGAACAAGCCCTCAGAGAGTACTAAGTCTGAGCAGGCATCTTGAACAAGCATCCTTCACTGCAGTTTAAGAACTGAAGCCAGGATAGCTTTGCGTGGGCTGGTGTGTACAACGGGTAAATTATGTCCTGGCACTTCTCAAGGGAAACCACAATTCTTAGGCTGTAGGAGTTGTCGAAGGTTGTGACTCCATATCCTCTATCCTTCTGTAGGATGTGAGCCTAGGCCTCTGGGGGTTGGTGCCATAACTCATCCATCATTCCTCATTGCCGAGTCTCAGGCTGGTCCCAATTCCTGGGAAAGATAGAAAATAGCCAGCAATTTCTGTGCCAAAATGGGTAATCCAATAAATCCCACCGTCATAACTCCCATTAGAAGTAACTTTGGGCTTCGAATGTGGTTTACTGGTAGAGTGCTTACTTAGCACACATGAAGCCCTGAGTTCGATTCCTCCCTACCACAGAAACAGAAAAATCCAAAAGTGACACTGTGGTTTAAGCATTAAAAGTGCTAACCTTGAGCAAAAGTAGCTCAGGAACATGCCCAGACCCTGTGTTCAAGCCACAAGACTGGCCAAAAAAAAAAAAGTGAGCATGGTGAGACATTTTCTACTGAGACTTAGAAGAGGGCCAAGGTTATGGGTAACAGGTAGAGGGCAGGTGCTGTTGGCTCACCCCTTTAATTTTAGCTCCAAAGGAAGATGAGATGTGAGGATGCCAAATGCAAGCAGGAAGTCTATATGAGACTCTTTTCTCCAATTAAACTCCCAAAAAGCCAGAATTAGAGCTGTGGTTGAAGTAATAGAGTGCTAGTCTTGAGCACAAAAGATCAGGGATAGCGTCCAGGCCCTGAATTCAAACCCTGGGACTGGCACACGCACGCACACACACACACACACACACGCATGTACACACACACACACACACACACACACACCAAGATAAAGAATTTGACAGTCCATTTAATCAATAGTATTCTTTTAATGCATAATAAACTATGAATTAAATTCAATCCCTGTCCAGTGATTATTGGGTCTAATTTTATGCAAGACTGATTGACTTACTACTCTTCCAACCATGACATTAATCACATTCCTCTGGTGTTCCTATGGACAAGCAATAGTTTCTTAGGCACTTCAGTCCCTTGTAAGTGGCATGACTGGGATTCAAACTCAAGGCCTAGTGTCCACGTTGGCCTATGGCTTCGCTGATAGAGCCAGCCTTCAGAAATGCTAGATGACCTACATGTTGCTGCCATATGATTCACATCCAGTATGGTCAATGTGCAAAGAAGGAAAACAGAAACTGCTGACCGTCTGCAGTTTGTGGGGTTTTTTTGGTGCTGTTTTCATTTTCTTTTCCTGTGAGCCCCTGAGGCCTAGGACCACAGGATGGGCTCTGGGTCCAGAGGCTGCACCATCCCAGGCTAGGGTGATGGAAACTGAGGAGAAGTTGCCACAACCTGAGTTCAAACCCCATGCTTGGCAAAAATTAATAAATAAATAAACAACACTATTGAAGCTCCCTGTCATGGATTTTGTGCCATTTTGTTGTCTACCAGGCCAGGGATGTCACCTTGGGATCTGGGTAATTCTGATGCACTTGGGGCAGGGGATGGGAGAAAAGGGAAGCTCTCCTCCCTTGAAGACAAGGAATTCAGGCCTGTTCCCTAAGCCTGAATTCAATCCCAAGCCTTGGAGAACATAATATTTATACACATTTTATTATATCATTTATAATTACATCCATACATTCAGTCTATATCTTGTTCGTTGGAATGATTCATTATATTTTATTATATATTTATTTGTTTACCATTTATTTTATGGAATGTGAGTGCACCTATAACATTTATTACATTCATTCAAATCTATTCCATATCATGTAGCTTTGCAGACATATTTTAAACATCATACCTGACACCCAGCACTTGCAGAGAAAAGGAAAGCAGGTATCACACTTGCAATCTTACTCCAGGAAGATATTTAGCAATGCTAGGACCTGAAATGAGAGCCTAGAGGCCGAATTTATGAAAGGGTGAGTGTCAGCACGGCAGCCTCTAGCACATTCAGGTGCCAGGTGGATCCCAGGACCTAGGATGGAGATACAGGTTTGGCCAAAATAGCAGTATCTTTCTATGCAAATGGTGGTATACAAATAAATATATATTTAGATACTGTGAGTGATGTCTATCTAGTATTCAATGACATATACTACCTTCCTAGTGATTCTCAGGTATATAGTGAGGACTACATTTAATCAATAGTATTCTTTTAGGGGCTGGGAAGGTGGCTCATTGGGAGAGTGCTTATCTTGCATGCAAGAGTCCCAGATTCGATTCCTCAGCAACACATGGTCAAAAAAAGCAGGGAATGGCACAGTGTCTCACATGGTACCGCCCTAACCCTGAGCTGAAAAGCTGAGGGACAACGCCCAGACCCAGAGTTCAGTCCCCGCTACTGACAAAACACACACACACACACACAAACACACAATTTTTAATGCATAATAAACTATAAATTAAAATCAATCCACATCTTGTGAATACTGGATTTAATTTTTGCTAGACTAATTGACAAACTACTCATCCAACCATGACATTGACCACATTTCTCTGGTGTTCCTATGTACAGGCAATAGTTTCTTAGGCTCTCCAGCCCTTTGTAAATGTCATGACTGGGATTCAAACTCAGGGCCTAGGTGTGCAGAAGCCTACGGCTTCGCTGACAGCCAGCTGATAGCAATGCCAGGTGACCTACAGGTTGCAGTTTTGTCATTTGTACCCGGGATGGTCACCATGCAAGGAAGGAAAACCAAGAAACCTCTAATTGTTCACAATTCATGGCTATTTTTCCATGCCATTTTCACTTTTTTTCCTGTCAGCCCCTGAGGCCTAGGATCCCAGGATGGGCTGTGTGTCCAGAGGCTGCACCAACCCAGGCTAGGGTGATGGAAGCTGAGGCAGAGTTGCCACATCCTAACTTCATGGCTAAATAAATAAATAAATAAAATATTAAAATATATAGAAAATAAAATAAAATAAATTTAAAAAATATTAAAAATACTAATGGGGCTCCCTGACTTGGAATGCGTGCTCATTTATTTCTGCCAGACCTGGGATTTGAACTTGGAGTCTGGGAAAGTCTAATGCACTGTGGGGAATGGGGAAACTCACTCTTTGAATAAAAGCAATCCAAGCCTGTTCCCTAGGCCTGAATTCAATTCCCAGCCCTGTAAATTAATTTTCATCCATATTTGAAATGATTAATATCTACATACTTATGTTTACTGCATATTGCTTTTTGTATTATTTATTAATTATATTTACTGACTATTGTTACACTTATAACACATATTAAATTTTCTACATCTTATGAAAATTATACAGATTCGCATATGTATTATATCTTACTTCAGACCTAGGACATTCAGAGAAATACTGTAGTAGATGATCCCATGCTTAGAAAAACAAAAAGAATACACCAACCAAAGTCTAATTTACCCTAGGCACCACAGTGGCTCACATCTGTAACTACTCAGGAGGCTGAGAACTGGAAGATGAAATTTCAAAGCCAATGAATGCAGAATAGCCTGAGAGATATCATCTCCAATTAACTGGCAAATGCCAGGCTACAGGCATAGCTGAAGTGGTAGAAAATCAGCTATGAAAAACGAAGCC
>NW_012285480.1:0-8323 GCF_000151885.1 Dipodomys ordii
TCACTTTGATGTGTCCCCAGCTGAGTCCCGCTGTGTCCCCTGCTGTGTCCCTTGCTGTGTCCAGCTGTGTCCCGTTTTGTCCCGCTGTGTCCCGCTGTGTCCCCGCTTTGTCCCCCGCTTTGTCCCCACTGTGTCCCGCTGTGTCCCGCTGTGTCCCCCGCTGTGTCCCCCGCTGTGCCCCGCTGTGTCCCGTTGTGTCCTTGCTGTGTCCCCGCTGTGTCCTGCTGTGTCCCTCTGTGTCCTGCTGTGTCCCTCTGTGTCCCCGCTGTCCCCCGCTGTGTCCCCTGCTGTGTCCCCTGCTGTGTCCCGCTGTATCCCCACTGTGTCCCCGCTGGGTCCCGCTATATCCTGCTGTGTCTCCGCTGTGTCCTCGCTGTGTCCCGCTGTGTCCCCGCTGTGTCCTCACTGTGTAACCGCTAAGTCCCTCTGTGTGCTGGCAGTGTCCCACTGTGTCCGCCGCTGTTTCCCCGCTGTGTCCCCGCTGTGTCCTCCTTTGTCCAGCTGTGTCCTCGCTGTGTCCCTCTGTATCCTGCTGTGTCCCCCGCTGTGTCCCCCACTATTTCCCCTCTGTGACTTGCTGTGTCCATGCTGTGTCCCCCACTGTGTCCCTCTGTGTCCCACTGTGTCCCCCGCTGTGTTCACCGCTGTGTCCCACTGTGTCTCGCTGTGTCCCCGCTGTGTCCCGCTGTGTCGCGCTGTGTCCTGCTGTGTTCTGCTGTGTCCGCCTCTGTGTCCCCCGCTGTGTCCCGCTTGTCCCCGTTGTGTCCCCGCTGGGTACCGCTGTGTCTCGATGTGTCCCCGCTGTGTCCCACTGTTTCGCACTGTGTCCGCTGTGTTCTGCTGTGTCTGCCTCTGTGTCCCCCGCTGTGTCCCGCTGTGTCCCCCCTGTGTCCCGATGTGTACCGCTGTGTCTGCCTCTGTGTACCCCGCTGTGTCCTGCTGTGTCCTTGCTGTGTCCCCAGCTGTTTCCCGCTGTTTCCCCCGCTGTGTCACACGCTGTGTCCTTTGATGTGTCCCCAGCTGAGTCCCGCTGTGTCCCCCGCTGTTTACCGCTGTATCCCCCAGTGTGTCCCCCGCTTTGTCCTCGATGTGTCCCCGCTCTGTCCCACTGTGTCCCGCTGTGTCCCTCTGTGTCGCCCCCTGTGTCCCCCTGTGTCCCCGCTGTTTCCCACTGTGAACCCTGCGCTGTCCTGCTGTGTCCCCGTTGTCCACCGGTGTGTCCCCTCTGTCCCCCGCTGTGTCCTGCTGTGTCCCGATGTGTCCCGCTGTGTCGCCGCTTTGTCACTTCTGTGTCTCGCTGTGTCCCGCTGTGTCCACGCTGTGTCCCTCTCTGTCCCAGGCTGTGTCCCGCTGTGTCCCCCACTGTGTTCCGCTGTGTCGCTGCTGTGTCCCGCTGTGTCCCTGCTGTGTCCCCGGTGTGTCCCGCTGTGTCCCCACTGTGTCCACACTGTGTCCCACTCTGTCCCCACTGTGTCCCGCTTTGTCCCGCTGTGTCCCCCGCTGTGTCCCGCTGTGTGCCCCCTTTGTTCCCGTCTGTGTCCTGCTGTGTCCTCTACTGTGTCCCCGCTGTGTCCCGCTGTGTCCCCGCTGTGTAACGCTGGGTCCCCCTTTGTGTCCCGCTCTTTCCCCTTCTGTGTCCCCGCTGTGGCCCGCTGTGTTCCCGCTGTTACCAGCTGAGTCCTGCTGTGTCCGGCTGTGTCCCCGATGTGTCCAGCTGTGTCCCCGCTGTGTCCCGCTGTGTCCCGCTGTGTCCCCGCTGTGTCCCGATGTGTACCGCTGTGTCTGCCTCTGTGTACCCCGCTGTGTCCTGCTGTGTCCCCTGCTGTGTCCTGGTGTGTCCTCGCTGTGTCCCCCGCTGTTTCCCCTGCTGTGTCCCGCTGTGTCCCGTTGTGTCCTTGCTGTGTCCCCGCTGTGTGCCCGCTGTCCCCTGCTGTGTCCCCTGCTGTGTCCCCGCTGGGTCCCGCTGGGTCTCGCTGTGTCCACGCTGTGTCCCCACTGTGTCCCGCTGTGTCTCTGGTGTGTCCTCCCCTTGTAACTGCTATGTCCCTGTGTGTCCCCGCTGTGTTCCACTGTGTCCCATAGTGTCCCCCTATGTCCCCGCTGTGTCCTCGCTGTGTCCCCCGCTGTGTCCCACAGTGTCCCCCGCTGTGTCCCCGCTGTGTCCCACTGTGTCCACCGCTGTGTCCCGCTGTGTCCCCTGCTGTGTCCCGCGCTGTGCCCAGCTGTGTCCCGTTGTGTCCTTGATGTGTCCCCGCTGTGTCCTGCTGTGTCCCTCTGTGTCCCCGCTGTCCCCTGCGGTGTCCCCTGCTGTGTCTCCTGCTGTGTCCCGCTGTATCCCCATTGTGTCCCCGCTGGTTCCCACTATGTCCCGCTGTGTCACCACTGTGTCCCCGCTGTGTCCCGCTGTGTCCCTGGGGTGTCCTCACTGTGTAACCGCTAAGTCCCTCTGTGTGCCCGCAGTGTCCCACTGTGTCCGCCGCTGTTTCCCCGCTGTGTCCCCGCTGTGTCCTCCTGTGTCCCGCTGTGTCCTCGCTGTGTCCTTCTCTATCCTGCTGTGTCCCCCGCTGTGTCCCGCTGTGTCCCTGCTGTATCCCCGATGTGTCCCACTGGGTACCCCGCTGTGTCCCACTGTGTCACCCTCTGTGTTCCCCTCTGTGTCCTGCTGTGTCCAGCTGTGTCCCGCTGTGGACTCGCTGTGTCCCCGCTGTGTCCAGCTGTGTCCTCACTGTGTCCCAGCTGTGTCCCGCTTTGTCCCCGTTGTTCCACGGTTTGTCCTCACTGTCCCCCTCTGTGTCCCTCGCTGTGTACCTCTGTGTCCCGCTCTGTCCCCGCTTTGTCCCCGCGATGTCCCGCTGTGTCACCGCTGTGTCCCGCTGTGTCCCGCTGTGTCCCCGCTGTGTCCCGATGTGTACCGCTGTGTCTGCCTCTGTGTACCCCGCTTCGTCCTGCTGTGTCCTCGCTGTGTCCCCCGCTGTTTCCCCCGCTGTTTTCCCCGCTGTGTCCTTTGATGTGTCCCCAGCTGAGTCCCGCTGTGTCCCCCACTGTTTACCACTGTGTCCCCCACTGTGTCCCCCGCTTTGTCCCCGATGTGTCCCCGCTCTGTCCCACTGTGTCCCGCTGTGTCCCTCTGTGTCGCCCCCTGTGTCCCCCTGTGTCCCCGCTGTTTCCCACTGTGAACCCCGCGCTGTCCTGCTGTGTCCCCGTTGTCCACCGGTGTGTCCCCTCTGTCCCCCGCTGTGTCCTGCTGTGTCCCGATGTGTCCCGCTGTGTCGCCGCTTTGTCACTTCTGTGTCTCGCTGTGTCCCCCTGTGTCCACGCTGTGTCCCTCTCTGTCCCAGGCTGTGTCCCGCTGTGTCCCCCGCTGTGTTCCACTGTGTCGCTGCTGTGTCCCGCTGTGTCCCTGCTGTGTCCCCGGTGTGTCCCGCTGTGTCCCCGCTGTGTCCACGTTGTGTCCCACTCTGTCCCCACTGTGTCCCGCTTTGTCCCGCTGTGTCCCCCGCTGTGTCCCGCTGTGTGCCCCCTTTGTTCCCGTCTGTGTCCTGCTGTGTCCTCTACTGTGTCCCCGCTGTGTCCCGCTGTGTCCCCGCTGTGTAACGCTGGGTCCCCCTTTGTGTCCCGCTCTTTCCCCTTCTGTGTCCCCGCTGTGTCCCGCTGTGGCCCTGCTGTGTCCCGCTGTGTCCTCGCTGTGTCCCCGCTATTACCAGCTGAGTCCTGCTGTGTCCGGCTGTGTCCCCGCTGTGTCCAGCTGTGTCCCCGCTGTGTCCCGCTGTGTCCCGCTGTGTCCCCGCTGTGTCCCGATGTGTACCGCTGTGTCTGCCTCTGTGTACCCCGCTGTGTCCTGCTGTGTCCCCCGCTGTGTCCTGGTGTGTCCTCGCTGTGTCCCCCGCTGTTTCCCCTGCTGTGTCCCGCTGTGTCCCGTTGTGTCCTTGCTGTGTCCCCGCTGTGTGCCCGCTGTCCCCTGCTGTGTCCCCTGCTGTGTCCCCGCTGGGTCCCGCTGGGTCTCGCTGTGTCCACGCTGTGTCCCCACTGTGTCCCGCTGTGTCTCTGGTGTGTCCTCCCCTTGTAACTGCTATGTCCCTGTGTGTCCCCGCTGTGTTCCACTGTGTCCCATAGTGTCCCCCTATGTCCCCGCTGTGTCCTCGCTGTGTCCCCCGCTGTGTCCCACAGTGTCCCCCGCTGTGTCCCCGCTGTGTCCCACTGTGTCCACCGCTGTGTCCCGCTGTGTCCCCTGCTGTGTCCCGCGCTGTGTCCCGCTGTGTCCCGTTGTGTCCTTGATGTGTCCCCGCTGTGTCCTGCTGTGTCCCTCTGTGTCCCCGCTGTCCCCCGCGGTGTCCCCTGCTGTGTCTCCTGCTGTGTCCCGCTGTATCCCCATTGTGTCCCCGCTGGTTCCCACTATGTCCCGCTGTGTCACCACTGTGTCCCCGCTGTGTCCCGCTGTGTCCCTGGGGTGTCCTCACTGTGTAACCGCTAAGTCCCTCTGTGTGCCCGCAGTGTCCCACTGTGTCCGCCGCTGTTTCCCCGCTGTGTCCCCGCTGTGTCCTCCTGTGTCCCGCTGTGTCCTCGCTGTGTCCTTCTGTATCCTGCTGTGTCCCCCGCTGTGTCCCGCTGTGTCCCTGCTGTATCCCCGATGTGTCCCACGGGGTACCCCGCTGTGTCCCACTGTGTCACCCTCTGTGTTCCCCTCTGTGTCCTGCTGTGTCCAGCTGTGTCCCGCTGTGGACTCGCTGTGTCCCCGCTGTGTCCAGCTGTGTCCTCACTGTGTCCCAGCTGTGTCCCGCTTTGTCCCCGTTGTTCCACGGTTTGTCCTCACTGTCCCCCTCTGTGTCCCTCGCTGTGTACCTCTGTGTCCCGCTCTGTCCCCGCTTTGTCCCCGCGATGTCCCGCTGTGTCACCGCTGTGTCCCGCTGTGTCCCGCTGTGTCCCCGCTGTGTCCCGATGTGTACCGCTGTGTCTGCCTCTGTGTACCCCGCTTCGTCCTGCTGTGTCCTCGCTGTGTCCCCCGCTGTTTCCCCCGCTGTTTTCCCCGCTGTGTCCTTTGATGTGTCCCCAGCTGAGTCCCGCTGTGTCCCCCGCTGTTTACCACTGTGTCCCCCAGTGTGTCCCCCGCTTTGTCCCCGATGTGTCCCCGCTCTGTCCCACTGTGTCCCGCTGTGTCCCTCTGTGTCGCCCCCTGTGTCCCCCTGTGTCCCCGCTGTTTCCCACTGTGAACCCCGCGCTGTCCTGCTGTGTCCCCGTTGTCCACCGGTGTGTCCCCTCTGTCCCCCGCTGTGTCCTGCTGTGTCCCGATGTGTCCCGCTGTGTCGCCGCTTTGTCACTGCTGTGTCTCGCTGTCCCGCTGTGTCCACGCTGTGTCCCCCTCTGTCCCAGGCTGTGTCCCGCTGTGTCCCCCGCTGTGTTCCGCTGTGTCGCTGCTGTGTCCCGCTGTGTCCCTGCTGTGTCCCCGGTGTGTCCCGCTGTGTCCCCGCTGTGTCCCCGCTGTGTCCCACTCTGTCCCCACTGTGTCCCGCTTTGTCCCGCTGTGTCCCCCGCTGTGTCCCGCTGTGTGCCCCCTTTGTTCCCGTCTGTGTCCTGCTGTGTCCTCTGCTGTGTCCCCGCTGTGTCCCGCTGTGTCCCCGCTGTGTAACGCTGGGTCCCCCTTTGTGTCCTGCTCTTTCCCCTTCTGTGTCCCCGCTGTGTCCCGCTGTGGCCTTGCTGTGTCCCGCTGTGTCCTCGCTGTGTCCCCGCTGTTACCAGCTGAGTCCTGCTGTGTCCGGCTGTGTCCCCGCTGTCCCCCGCTGTGTCCCCTGCTGTGTCCCCGCTGTGTCCAGCTGTGTCCCCGCTGTGTCCCGCTGTGTCCCGCTGTGTCCCCGCTGTGTCCCGATGTGTACCGCTGTGTCTGCCTCTGTGTACCCCGCTGTGTCCTGCTGTGTCCCCCGCTGTGTCCTGGTGTGTCCTTGCTGTGTCCCCCGCTGTTTCCCCTGCTGTGTCCCGCTGTGTCCCGTTGTGTCCTTGCTGTGTCCCCGCTGTGTCCCCGCTGTCCCCTGCTGTGTCCCCTGCTGTGTCCCCACTGGGTCCCGCTGGGTCTCGCTGTGTCCACGCTGTGTCCCCACTGTGTCCCGCTGTGTCTGTGGTGTGTCCTCGCTGTGTAACTGCTATGTCCCTCTGTGTCCCCGCTGTGTTCCACTATGTCCCGCAGTGTCCCCCTATGTCCCCGCTGTGTCCTCGCTGTGTCCCCCGCTGTGTGCGGTTGTGTTTCCCGCTGTGTCCCGCTGTGTCCTGCTGTGTACCCCCTGTGTCCCGCTGTGTACCGCTGTGTCCCCACTGTGTCGCCGCTTTGTCACTGCTGTGTCTCGCTGTGTCCCGCTGTGTCCACGCTGTGTCCCGCTCTGTCCCAGGCTGTGTCCCGCTGTGTCCCCCGCTGTGTCCCGCTGTGTCCCCTGCTGTGTCCCCCGCTGTGTCCCGCTGTGTTCCCTCTGTGTCCCTTCTGGGTCCCGCTGTGTCGCGCTGTGTCCCTGCTGTGTCCCCTCTGTGTCCCGCTGTGTCTCTGGTGTGTCCTCGCTGTGTACCTGCTGTGTCCCACTGTGTCCCGCAGTGTACCCCTATGTCCCCGCTGTGTCCTCGCTGTGTCCCCCGCTGTGTCCCACGGTGTCGCCCACTGTGTCCCCGCTGTGTCCCTGCTGTGTCCTCCTGTGTCGCGTTGTGTTCTTGCTGTGACCCCCGCTGTGTCCCGGTGTGTCCCCCGCTGTGTCCAGCTGTTTCCCACTGTGTCCCGCTGTGTCCTGCTTTGTCGGCCTGTGTCCCGCGCTGTGTCCCGCTGTGTCCCCGCTGTGTCTCGCTGTGTCCCGCTGTGTCCTCGCTGTGTTCCACTGTCCCCCGCTGTGTCCCCCACTGTGTCCCGCTGTGTCCCCGCTGTCCACCGGTGTGTCACCGCTGTCCCCCACTGTATCCCCCGCTGTGTCCCACTGTGTCCTCTCTGTGTCCCGCTGTGTCCCCGCTGTGTGTCCGCTGTGTCCCGCTGTGTCCCTGGTTTGTGCTCGCTGTGTAACCGCTGAGTCCCTCTGTGTCCCCGCTGTGTCCCACTGTGTCCCCTGCTGTGTCCCCGCTGTGTCCCCGCTGTGTCCTCCTGTGTCCCGCTGTGTCCTCGCTGTGTCCTTCTGTATCCCGCTGTGTACCCCACTGTGTCCCCCACTATTTCCCCACTGTGACCCGCTGTGTCCTTGCTGTGTCCCCAGCTGTGTCCCGCTGTGTCCTCCACTGTGTTCCCCGCTGTGTCCCGCTGTGTCCCGTTGTGTCCTTGCTGTGTCCCCGCTGTGTCCCGTTGTCTCCCACTGTGTCCCGCTGTGTCCTGCTGTGTCCGCCTCTGTGTCCCCCGCTGTGTCCCGCTGTGTCCCCGATGTGTCCCCGCTGTGTTCCGCTGTATCCCTGGTGTGTCCTGGCTGTGTAACCTCTATGTCCCTCTGTTTCCCCGCTGTGTCCCACTGTGTCCCGCAGTGTCACCTTACGTCTCTGCTGTGTTCTTGCTGTGTCCTTCTCTATCCTGCTGTGTCCCCCACTGTGTCCTCCGCTTTGTTCCCCGCTGTGTCCCACTCTGTCCCCACTGTGTCTCGCTTTGTCCCGCTGTGTCCCCCGCTGTGTCCCGCTGTGTGCCCCTTTGTTCCCCTGTGTCCTGCAGTGTCCCCTGCTGTGTCCCCGCTGTGTCCCGCTGTGTCCCCGCTGTGTAACCCTGGGTCACCCTTTGTGTCCCTCTGTGTCCCAAACTGTGTCCCAGCTGTGTCTCCCTGCTATCCCCCGCTGTTTCCCCGATGTTGTTCCCGTTGTGTCCTCCTGTGTCCCGCTGTGTCCTCGCTGTGTCCTTCTGTATCCTGCTGTGTCCCCCGCTGTATTCCCCGCTGTGTCCCGCTGTGTCTCGCTGTGTCCCCCGCTGTGTCCCTGCTGTGTCCCCGCTGTGTCCCGCTGTGTCCCGATGTGTCCCGCTGTGTCGCCGCTTTGTCAATGCTGTGTCTCGCTGTGTCCCGCTGTGTCCACGCTGTGTCCTGCTCTGTCCCAGGCTGTGTCCCCCGCTGTGTTCCGCTGTGTCGCTGCTGTGTCCCGCTGTGTCCCCGTTGTGTCCCCAGTGTGTCCCGCTGTGTCCCCGCTGTGTCCCCCTCTGTGTCCCCCTCTGTGTCCCCACTGTGTCCCACCCTGTCCCCACTGTGTCCCGCTTTGTCCCGCTGTGTCCCCCGCTGTGTCCTGCTCTGTCCCCCGCTGTGTCCAGTTGTGTTTCCCGCTGTGTCCCGCTGTGTCCTGCTGTGTACCCGCTGTGTCCCGCTGTGTATCGATGTGTCCCCGCTGTGTCCCCGCTGTG
>NW_012285481.1:0-1914 GCF_000151885.1 Dipodomys ordii
GGAGAAAAGGGAAGCTCTCCTCCTTGAAGACAAGGAATTCAGGCCTGTTCCCTAAGCTGAATTCAATCCCAAGCCTTGGAGAACATAATATTTATACACATTTTATTATATCATTTATAATTACATCCATACATTCAGTCTATATCTTGTTCGTTGGAATGATTCATTATATTTTATTATATATTTATTTGTTTACCATTTATTTTATGGAATGTGAGTGCACCTATAACATTTATTACATTCATTCAAATCTATTCCATATCATGTAGCTTTGCAGACATATTATAAACATCATACCTGACACCCAGCACTTGCAGAGAAAAGGAAAACAGGTATCACACTTGCAATCTTACTCCAGGAAGATATTTAGCAATGCTAGGACCTGAAATGAGGGCCTAGAGGCCGAATTTATGAAAGGGTGAGTGTCACCACGGCAGCCTCTAGCACATTCAGGTGCCAGGTGGATCCCAGGACCTAGGATGGAGATACAGGTTTGGCCAAAATAGCAGTATCTTTCTATGCAATGGTGGTATACAAATAAATATATATTTAGATACTGTGAGTGATGTCTATCTAGTATTCAATGACATATACTACCTTCCTAGTGATTCTCAGGTATATAGTGAGGACTACATTTAATCAATAGTATTCTTTTAGGGGATGGGAAGGTGGCTCATTGGGAGAGTGCTTATCTTGCATGCAAGAGTCCCAGATTCGATTCCTCAGCAACACATGGTCAAAAAAAGCAGGGAATGGCACAGTGTCTCACATGGTACCGCCCTAACCCTGAGCTGAAAAGCTGAGGGACAACGCCCAGGCCCAGAGTTCAGTCCCCGCTACTGACAAACACACACACACACACACACACACACAAACACACAATTTTTAATGCATAATAAACTATAAATTAAAATCAATCCACATCTTGTGAATACTGGATTTAATTTTTGCTAGACTAATTGACAAACTACTCATCCAACCATGACATTGACCACATTTCTCTGGTGTTCCTATGTACAGGCAATAGTTTCTTAGGCTCTTCAGCCCTTTGTAAATGTCATGACTGGGATTCAAACTCAGGGCCTGGGTGTGCAGAAGCCTACGGCTTCGCTGACAGCCAGCTGACAGCAATGCCAGGTGACCTACAGGTTGCAGTTTTGTCATTTGTACCCGGGATGGTCACCATGCAAGGAAGGAAAATCAAGAAACCTCTAATTGTTCACAATTCATGGCTATTTTTCCATGCCATTTTCACTTTTTTTCCTGTCAGCCCCTGAGGCCTAGTATCCCAAGATGGGCTGTGTGTCCAGAGGCTGCACCAACCCAGGCTAGGGTGATGGAAGCTGAGGCAGAGTTGCCACAACCTAACTTCATGGCTAAATAAATAAATAAATAAAATATTAAAATATATAGAAAATAAAATAAAATAAATTTAAAAAATATTAAAAATACTAATGGGGTTCCCTGACTTGGAATGCGTGCTCATTTATTTCTGCCAGACCTGGGATTTGAACTTGGAGTCTGGGACAGTCTAATGCACTGTGGGGAATGGGGAAACTCACTCTTTGAATACAAGCAATGCAAGCCTGTTCCCTAGGCCTGAATTCAATTCCCAGCCCTGTAAATTAATTTTCATCCATATTTGAAATGATTAATATCTACATACTTATGTTTACTGCATATTGCTTTTTGTATTATTTATTAATTATATTTACTGACTATTATTACACTTATAACACATTTTAAATTTACTACATCTTATGAAAATTATACAGATTCGCATATGTATTATGTCTTACTTCAGACCTAGGACATTCAGAGAAATACTATAGTAGATGATCCCATGCTTAGAAAAACAAAAAGAATACACCAACCAAAGTCTAATTTAACCTAGGCACCACAGTGGCTCACATC
>NW_012285482.1:0-2400 GCF_000151885.1 Dipodomys ordii
GCCAGGGATGTCACCTTGGGATCTGGGTAATTCTGATGCACTTGGGGCAGGGGATGGGAGAAAAGGGAAGCTCTCCTCCCTTGAAGACAAGGAATTCAGGCCTGTTCCCTAAGCCTGAATTCAATCCCAAGCCTTGGAGAACATAATATTTATACACATTTTATTATATCATTTATAATTACATCCATACATTCAGTCTATATCTTGTTCGTTGGAATGATTCATTATATTTTATTATATATTTATTTGTTTACCATTTATTTTATGGAATGTGAGTGCACCTATAACATTTATTACATTCATTCAAATCTATTCCATATCATGTAGCTTTGCAGACATATTATAAACATCATACCTGACACCCAGCACTTGCAGAGAAAAGGAAAACAGGTATCACACTTGCAATCTTACTCCAGGAAGATATTTAGCAATGCTAGGACCTGAAATGAGGGCCTAGAGGCCGAATTTATGAAAGGGTGAGTGTCAGCACGGCAGCCTCTAGCACATTCAGGTGCCAGGTGGATCCCAGGACCTAGGATGGAGATACAGGTTTGGCCAAAATAGCAGTATCTTTCTATGCAAATGGTGGTATACAAATAAATATATATTTAGATACTGTGAGTGATGTCTATCTAGTATTCAATGACATATACTACCTTCCTAGTGATTCTCAGGTATATAGTGAGGACTACATTTAATCAATAGTATTCTTTTAGGGGATGGGAAGGTGGCTCATTGGGAGAGTGCTTATCTTGCATGCAAGAGTCCCAGATTCGATTCCTCAGCAACACATGTTCAAAAAAAGCAGGGAATGGCACAATGTCTCACATGGTACCGCCCTAACCCTGAGCTGAAAAGCTGAGGGACAACGCCCAGGCCCAGAGTTCAGTCCCCGCTACTGACAAAACACACACACACACACACACACACACACACAAACACACAATTTTTAATGCATAATAAACTATAAATTAAAATCAATCCACATCTTGTGAATACTGGATTTAATTTTTGCTAGACTAATTGACAAACTACTCATCCAACCATGACATTGACCACATTTCTCTGGTGTTCCTATGTACAGGCAATAGTTTCTTAGGCTCTCCAGCCCTTTGTAAATGTCATGACTGGGATTCAAACTCAGGGCCTAGGTGTGCAGAAGCCTACGGCTTCGCTGACAGCCAGCTGATAGCAATGCCAGGTGACCTACAGGTTGCAGTTTTGTCATTTGTACCCGGGATGGTCACCATGCAAGGAAGGAAAACCAAGAAACCTCTAATTGTTCACAATTCATGGCTATTTTTCCATGCCATTTTCACTTTTTTTCCTGTCAGCCCCTGAGGCCTAGGATCCCAGGATGGGCTGTGTGTCCAGAGGCTGCACCAACCCAGGCTAGGGTGATGGAAGCTGAGGCAGAGTTGCCACATCCTAACTTCATGGCTAAATAAATAAATAAATAAAATATTAAAATATATAGAAAATAAAATAAAATAAATTTAAAAAATATTAAAAATACTAATGGGGCTCCCTGACTTGGAATGCGTGCTCATTTATTTCTGCCAGACCTGGGATTTGAACTTGGAGTCTGGGAAAGTCTAATGCACTGTGGGGAATGGGGAAACTCACTCTTTGAATAAAAGCAATCCAAGCCTGTTCCCTAGGCCTGAATTCAATTCCCAGCCCTGTAAATTAATTTTCATCCATATTTGAAATGATTAATATCTACATACTTATGTTTACTGCATATTGCTTTTTGTATTATTTATTAATTATATTTACTGACTATTGTTACACTTATAACACATATTAAATTTTCTACATCTTATGAAAATTATACAGATTCGCATATGTATTATATCTTACTTCAGACCTAGGACATTCAGAGAAATACTGTAGTAGATGATCCCATGCTTAGAAAAACAAAAAGAATACACCAACCAAAGTCTAATTTACCCTAGGCACCACAGTGGCTCACATCTGTAACTACTCAGGAGGCTGAGAACTGGAAGATGAAATTTCAAAGCCAATGAATGCAGAATAGCCTGAGAGATATCATCTCCAATTAACTGGCAAATGCCAGGCTACAGGCATAGCTGAAGTGGTAGAAAATCAGCTATGAAAAACGAAGCCAAGAAAGAGCAACCTGACTTCAAATGTGAGGAGTGGAGTTAGGAGGATAAAAGGGAGAGAAATACTCCAAAAACAGAGAACAAAATGACAATACACAAATCCCACCTAATTTAAGGTACCAACCAAACTGAAAAAAATGAAGCTTGTGCAGTTGTATAATTTTTGTGAGCACATAAGCTCTTAGGTGCACTTCTAAGCTATGTTTTTAAAAATATATATGTATATATATTAACAATGCATATATATATATATATATCTTTAAATAAAATA
>NW_012285483.1:0-1679 GCF_000151885.1 Dipodomys ordii
GTCTTTCTTCCATTCTATGTTTTAGCTCCCTTATCTAAGATTAGTTGGCTATAGGTCTGTAGGTTCATTTCTGGGTTTTCAATTTTATTCCATTGGTCTGAGGTCTGTTCTTATGCCAATAGCAAGCTGTTTTGATTACTATGGCTTTATAGTAGAGTTTGAAATTTGTAATTTACCATTATTTTATTGACTGTGATTAATCCTAACTATGTATTACATTGTTTACATATGATCACATACTATCTAGATTTGTAGATGTATTCTCCATTATGCCTGACACCCAGGACTCTCCCAGAAAAGGAAAACAGGTGTCACACTTGGCTTCATACTCCAAGATTAAATTTTTAGCGGTGCTAGGATCTGAACTCAGGGCCTAGCAGGTACAATTCATGAACGGGTGAGTGTGTGCACAACAGCCTCTAGCCAATGAAGCTGTGAGGTTGTTCCCAGGTGCTGAGATCGTGACCCAGGATTGGCCAAAACAGCGAAACAAGGATAGGCAGAGAGTATTATACAAATAAATATATGTTGGTAAAAAGCACCATAGACGCCTATCTATGATTGAATGACATACACTATATTCCTACCAACTCTTAGGTATTTATTATACCATAATTAAAGGAATAATATTCTTTACATCCTTAATAAAGCATGAAATTTAGATCAATCATTGTCCTAGGATTATTGCATCCAATTTTAGGCTCGACCAATGCACAAACTTCTCTTTCCATTGGTATTCCTCTGCATAGGAATGAATGTCTTGTGATCTCCTGCCACTGGTAGTTGTCAGGACCTGGATTTGAATACAGGTTGACAAGTTGGCCTATGGCTTCCCTGCTAGCCCGCCAGCCTTCAGCAATGGCAGGTCAGGTCCACTTTGCAACCGTGGCATTCAAACCCAGGATGGGCTCCATGCAAAGAAAAAAAAATTAAACCCCGTCCCTCCGAAGCTTGCCACATTTTATGCTAGATCACTTTTTTTCTTTCTGCAAGCCCTCTGGACCTAGGATTCCAGGATTGGGTATGGGTCCCGAGGCAGCACCCAACCTAGGGTGATCGAAGCTGAGGCAGAGTTGCCACGGCATGAGTTCAAGCCCCATGATTGGCCAAAAAAAAAGAAAAGAAAAATGACAATAATTAATTGATTAACTAAATTTAAAAATAATAGAGCTCTCTGGTTTTGAATTTCTGCCAGTTTTCTTTCTAGACTGGGATTTCAACTCAGGAACTTGTAGCAATGTGAGGGAAAGTGCAGATTTGCTACTACTTGAATTCAAACCTCGTGCCAAGACAAAACTAAAAAATTAAGTCACTGAGCTTGGCAGGGGGAGTAGTTGTGGAGATGGGAAGTAAGGGATGATACAGGGAAAACAAAGGAGGAGGAAACAATGCTCAATACGAAATATACTCATGACCTTGCTCATGTAACTGTGACCACTCTGTACAACATTTTTACAATAAAATCATACAAAAACAGAAACAATGTAGTATTCTGAGAAGCACTTTTGGGTTAAGGGAAGGATGTCTGAATAGATGTACAAAATTCTATACTGCTTTTTATTTAATGTTCAGTATGGAACTGAATAAACTGAATAAACTGCTTCCATTAAAAAACTTAAGTTACTGTCTTGGAACTGGGGCCAGTATTTATACCATTGGTGGAATTTGATCTCACCTTC
>NW_012285484.1:0-1337 GCF_000151885.1 Dipodomys ordii
TTTCTTCTTCAGAGAAGTTTCTCTTTAAGTCTTTCGCCCACTTATTTATTGGGAAGTTGATTCTTTGAGGATTTGTTGTTGGGGGATTTAATTTTTTGAGTTCCAAGTATATTTTAGATATGAGACCCTTGTCCGTTGTATGGCTAGTAAAGATCTTCTCCCAATCCATGGGCTTTCTATTGATCTTGCTAGCTATGTCCTTTGCCATGCAGAAGCTCTGCAACTTTTTGCAATCCCATTTGTCCAACCTTTCTTTGATTTGTTGTGTTTCCGGGTCTCTATTCAGAAAATTTCGGCCTGAGCCAAGGAGACCTAGGGTTTCTCCTATTCCATCCTGTAATGTTTTCAGAGTGTCTGCTTTGACTTCGAGGTCTTTGATCCATTTGGAGTTGATTCTGGTGCAGGGTGATATATAAGGATATAGCTTTAGTTTTCTAAAGGATTAACCAATTTTGAGAGCACCATTTACTGAAGAGGCTGTCTTTCTTCCATTCTATTGTTTTAGCTCCCTTATCGAAGATTAGTTGGCTATAGGTCTGTAGGTTCATTTCTGGGTTTTCAATTTTATTCCATTGTTCCTGAGGTCTGTTCTTATGCCAATAGCAAGCTGTTTTGATTATTATGGCTTTATAGTAGAGTTTGAAATTTGTAATTTACCATTATTTTATTGACTGTGATTAATCCTAACTAGGTATTACATTGTTTACATATGATCACATACCATCTAGATTTGTAGATGTATTCTCCATTATGCCTGACACGCAGGACTCTCCCAGAAAAGGAAAACAGTGTCACACTTGGCTTCACTCCAAGATTAAATTTTTAGCAGTGCTAGGATCTGAACTCAGGGCCTAGCAGGTACAATTCATGAACGGGTGAGTGTGTGCACAACAGCCTCTAGCCAATGAAGCTGTGAGGTTGTTCCCAGGTGCTGAGACCGTGACCCAGGATTGGCCAAAACAGCGATACAAGGATAGGCAGAGAGTATTATACAAATAAATATATGTTGGTAAAAAGCACCATAGACGCCTATCTATGATTGAATGACATACACTACATTCCTACCAACTCTTAGGTATTTATTATACCATAATTAAAGGAATACTATTCTTTACATCCTTAATAAAGCATGAAATTTAGATCAATCATTGTCCTAGGATTATTGCATCCAATTTTAGGTTCGACCAATGCACAAACTTCTCTTTCAATTGGTATTCCTATGCATAGGAATGAGTGTCTTGTGATCTCCTGCCACTGGTAGTTGCTAGGACCTGGATTTGAATACAGGTTGACAGGTTGGCCTATGGCTTCCCTGCTAGCCCGCCAGCCTTCAGCTG
>NW_012285485.1:0-2123 GCF_000151885.1 Dipodomys ordii
TCATTCCCTGCTAGCCCGCCAGCCTTCAGCAATGGCAGGTCAGGTCCACTTTGCAACCGTGGCATTCAAACCCAGGATGGGCTCCATGCAAAGAAAAAAAAATTAAACCCCGTCCCTCCGAAGCTTGCCACATTTTATGCTAGATCACTTTTTTTCTTTCTGCAAGCCCTCTGGACCTAGGATTCCAGGATTGGGTATGGGTCCCGAGGCAGCACCCAACCTAGGGTGATCGAAGCTGAGGCAGAGTTGCCACGGCATGAGTTCAAGCCCCATGATTGGCCAAAAAAAAAGAAAAGAAAAATGACAATAATTAATTGATTAACTAAATTTAAAAATAATAGAGCTCTCTGGTTTTGAATTTCTGCCAGTTTTCTTTCTAGACTGGGATTTCAACTCAGGAACTTGTAGCAATGTGAGGGAAAGTGCAGATTTGCTACTACTTGAATTCAAACCTCGTGCCAAGACAAAACTAAAAAATTAAGTCACTGAGCTTGGCAGGGGGAGTAGTTGTGGAGATGGGAAGTAAGGGATGATACAGGGAAAACAAAGGAGGAGGAAACAATGCTCAATACGAAATATACTCATGACCTTGCTCATGTAACTGTGACCACTCTGTACAACATTTTTACAATAAAATCATACAAAAACAGAAACAATGTAGTATTCTGAGAAGCACTTTTGGGTTAAGGGAAGGATGTCTGAATAGATGTACAAAATTCTATACTGCTTTTTATTTAATGTTCAGTATGGAACTGAATAAACTGAATAAACTGCTTCCATTAAAAAACTTAAGTTACTGTCTTGGAACTGGGGCCAGTATTTATACCATTGGTGGAATTTGATCTCACCTTCCAGGTAACTCTTTTAAACCATGGGTGATGGAAAAATTTACTGTCATTGAGGAAAAGAAATTCAGGCTAGAGTTCCCATGGCCTGAATGAAGGCCTTGCAATGGAAAAGATATTTCTGTACATGTGTAATATATGATATATACTTACATATGTATGTTTATTACACGTTATGATCCTCATTATTGATTTTGTATTTATTTTTTTATTTGATTCAATCTTTTAATGTTTATTTTATTTATATCATCATTCCCATTTACATTTTGCACATCTATTATAAAATTATACACAATAATTTAGGACATTTACTGATTTATCATTAAAAAGTTTGCATTGAAACATGATACATAATTAAATAGAGGCATTTGTCACAGTCTTCTCACATTTAGAGTCTCTCCCAAGAATGAGCTTTGTCTTATTTATCTTTGGACACCTTCCTATAGGGAAGTCTTTAGATGATTTATACAGGGAAGTCTTTTTTTTAATTTTATTTATATTTTATTGTGAAAATACTGTACAGAAGGGTTACAATTACATGGGTAAGATAATGAGTACATTTCTTATCAAGCATTGTAGCCTCCACCTTTGTTTTCCCTTCCCATCCATTCCCAGCCTCTCCCCTCCCCCCGCCTAATCCCACGCCCACCAAAGTTATAAAGTTCTTTTCGACATGACAACTTGTATTTCTCATTGCTGCAACGGGTCCACCTGTATCCTTATTTAAACGACTTGTTTTTCCCCTTCCCCTCCACGAATTATATCAACATCAAATACAGTGTAAGCAGGGGTTATACTATGGGGGAGGGACATACAAAGCAACAAAGAAATAATCTTATAAATGTGTTGGAAACAAATACATGAAAGAAAAAAATTAAATACATATCTTAGGGTTCATTTTCCTAACATCACCTTATATGACCTTTTCTGCTTGACTCTTACATACACTTGATATTGCAAATACGGGAAACCATGGGACCTATGTTTCTTTGGGCTTGGCTTCCTTCACTTAATATAATTTTTTCCAAGTGTTTCCATTGCCTAACAAATGGGGCAATGTCATTCCTTCTGTGTATATATACCACATTTTCTTGATCTATTCTTCTACTGAGGGGCATCTGGGTTGGTTCCATATCATAGCTACAGTAAATAGTGCTGCAATAAACATAGTTGTGCTGGTAGCTTTAGTGTGGTCTTGTTTGTAAGTTTGTAACTTTACACTCCCAACAAAAATGAAGTAAGGTTCCCTTCTGTGCACATCCCCTTCAGCATATGTTG
>NW_012285486.1:0-2127 GCF_000151885.1 Dipodomys ordii
TCACGCTGTATCCCGGAGTGTCCCACTTTTTCCCCCGCTGTGTCCCGCTGTTTCCCACTGTGCCCCTACTGTGTCCCCGCTGTGTCCCGCTTTGTACCCTGCTGTTTCCCACTATGTCCCGCTGTGTGCCCCCTTTGTTCCCCTCTGGTGGCCCTGCTGTGTCCCCTGCTGTGTCCCCGCTGTGTCCCGCTGTGTCCCCGCTGTGTAATGCTGTGTCCTCCTTTGTGTCCCCCTGTGTCCTACGCTATGTCCCTTCTGTGTCCCTTTGTGTCCCGCTGTGTACCCCGCAGTATCCTGCTGTGTCGCCCGATGTGTCCCGCTATGTCCCGCTGTGTGTCCCGCTGTGTTCCGCGCTGTGTCCTGCTGTGTACCGCTGTGTCCCGCTGTGTCCCGCTGTGTGCCTGCTCTCCCCCGGTGTGTCCCCCGCTGTGTCCCGCTGTGTCCTGCTGTGTCCCCGCTGTGGCCCGCTGTGTCCTGCTGTGTCCGTCTCTATGTCCCACGCTGTGTCCCGCTGCGTCCCCGCTGGGTCCCCGCTGGATCCCGCTGTGTCCCCATGTGTCTCTCTGTGTCCTCGCTGTGTGTCCTTCTGTGTCCCGCTGTGTCTTCGCTGTGTAACCCACTGTGTCCCGCTCTTTCCCGCTGTGTCCCGCTGTGTCCTTGCTGTGTCCCCATTTGTGTCCCGCTGTGTCCCCCGCTGTGTCCCCCACTGTGTCCCGCTGCGTCCCGCTGTGTCCCCGCTGTCCGCCGTTGTGTCACCGTTGTGTCACCGCTGTCCCCGGCTGTATCCCCCTCTGTGATCCGCTGTGTCCTCGCTGTGTCCCACAGTGTCCCCGCTGTGTCTCCGCTGTGTCCTGCTGTGTCCCTGGTGTATCCTCGCTGTGTAACCGCTGAGTCCCTCTGTGTCCCCTTTGTGTCCCACTGGGTCCCCCGCTGTGTCCCCGCTGTGTCCCCGCTGTGCCTCCTGTGTCCCGCTGTGTCCTCGCTGTGTCCTTCTGTATCCTGCTGTGTCCCCCTCTGTGTCCCCCACTATTTCCCCGCTGTGACCCGCTGTGTCCATGCTGTGTCCCCCACTGTGTCCCGCTGTGTCCCGCTGTGTCCCCCACTGTGTTCCCCGCTGTGTCCCTCTGTGTCCTGCTGTGCTCCGCTGTGTCCCGCTGTGTGCCTGCTGTCCCCTGTGTGTTCCCGCTGTGTCCCGTGCTGTATCCCGTTGTGTCCCCGGGTGTGTCCCCAGCTGTGTCCCGCTCTTTCCCGCTGTGTCCTGCTGTGTCCTTGCTGTGTCCCCATTTGTGTCCCGCCGTGTCCTCGCTGGGTCAACCGCTGTGTCCCGCTGTGTCCCCATGTGTCACGCTGTGTCCTCTCTGTGTATCCCTCTGTGTCCCGCTGTGTCCTCGCTGTGTCCCCCACTGTGTCCCCGCTGTGACCCGCTGTGTCCCTGCTTTGTCTCCGCTATGTCCCCGATGTCCCCCCTGTGTCCCGTTGTGTCCCCGCTGTCCGCATGTGTGTTTCCCGCTGTGTCCCGCTGTGTCCCCGCTGTGTCCCCGCTGTGTCCCGCTGTGTCCCTGGTGTGTCCTCGTTGTGTAACTGGTATGTCCCTCTGTTTCCCCGCTGTGTTCCAAGTGTTCCGCAGTGTCCCCCTATGTCCCTGCTGTGTCCCCCCGGTGTCCCACTCTGTCCCCACTGTGTCCCGCTTTGTCCCGCTGTGTCCCCGCTGTGTCCCGCTGTGTGCCCCCTTTGTTCCCCTCTGTGTCCTGCTGTGTCCCCTGCTGTGTCCCCGCTGTGTCCTGCTGTGTCCCCGCTGTGTAACGCTGGGTCCCCCTTTGTGACCCGCTGTGTCCCCCGCTGTGTCCGCGCTGTGTCCCGCTGTGTCCCCCTGTGTCCTGCTGTGTCCCCTGCTGTGTCCCGCTGTGTCCCGCTATGGCCTTCCTGTGTCCCCTGCTGTGTCCCCGCTGTGTCCCACTGTGTCCCCGCTGTGTAACGCTGGGTCCCCCTTTGTGTCCCGCTGTGTCCCCCGCTGTGTTCCCCTCTGTGTCCGGCTGTGTCCGGCTGTGTCCCGCTGTGTACTAGCTGTGTCCCCGAAAAAAATCCCGCTGTGTCCTCGCTGTGTCCCAGCTGTGTCCCGCTGTTCCC
>NW_012285487.1:0-6163 GCF_000151885.1 Dipodomys ordii
GCTGTGTCCTCGCTGTGTCCCCGCTGTTTCCCGCTGTGTCCTGCTGTGTCCGGCTGTGTCCCCACTGTCCCCCGCTGTGTCCCCTGCTATGTCCCCGCTGGGTCCCGCTGTGTCCCCCGCTGTGTTCCCCGCTGTGTCCCGCTGTGTCCCGATATGTCCCACTGTGTCCGCTACAGTGTCCCCCACTGTGTCCCTTTGTGTACCCCACTGTGTCCCGCTGTGTCACCCGTTTTGTCCCCAGCTGTGTCCCCCTCTGTGTCCCCACTGTGTGCCGCTGTAACCCACTGTGTCCCCGGCTGTGACCCCCGCTGTGTCCCGCTCTTTCCCGCTGTGTCCCGCTGTGTCCCTGCTGTGTCCCCGCTTTGTCCCGCTGTGTCCCTGGTGTGTCCTCGTGGTGTAACCTCTATGTCCCTCTGTGTCCCCGCTGTGTCCCACTGTGTCCCGCAGTGTCCCCCAATGTCCCCGCAGTGTCCTTGCTGTGTCCTTCTGTATCCCGTTGTGTCCCACATTATTTCCCCGCTGTGACCCGCTGTGTCCCGCAGTGTGTCCTCTCTGTATCCCCAGCTGTGTCCCACTGTGTCCCCCTCTGTGTCCCCGCAGTGTCCCGCTGTGTCCCGCTGTGTCCCGCTGGGTGCCTGCTCTCCCCCGGTGTGTCCCCTGCTCTGTCCCGCTGTGTCCTGCTGTGTCCCCGCTGTGTCCCGATGTGTACTGCTGTGTCTGCCTCTGTGTACCCCGCTGTGTCCTGCTGTGTCCCCCGCTGTGTCCTGCTGTGTCCTCGCTGTGTCCCCCGCTGTTTCCCGCTGTTTCCCCCTTTGTGTCACCCGCTGTGTCCCCAGCTGTGTCCGGCTGTGTCCCGCTGTGTTCCCCTGTGTCCCCCGCTGTGTCACGCTGTGTTCTTTGCTGGGTCCCCCGCTGAGTCCCGCTGTGTCCCCCGCTGTTTACCGCTGTGTCCCCCACTGTGTCCCCCGCTGTGTCCCTGCTGTGTCCCCGCTGTGTCCCGCTGTGTCCCTGGTGTGTCCTCGCTGTGTAACTGCTATGTCCCTCTGTGTCCCCGCTGTGTCCCACTGTGTCCCGCAGTGTCCCCCTATGTCCCCCTGTGTCCTCGCTGTATCCCCTGCTGTGTCCCACTGTGTCCCCTGCTGTGTCCCCGCTGTGTCGCCGCTGTGTCCTAGCTGTGTCCCCGTTGTTCCCCAGTTTGTCCCCACTGTCCCCCGCTGTGTCCCTTGCTGTGTACCTCTGTGTCCTGCTCTGTCCTCGCTTTGTCCCCGCCATGTCCCGATGTGGCCCCGCTGTGTACCCCGCTGTGTCCCACTGTGTCCGGCTGTGTGCCCCCTTTGTTCCCCTCTCTGTCCTGCTGTGTCCCCTGCTGTGTCCCCGCTGTGTCCGGCTGTGTCCCGCTGTGTAACGCTGTGTCCCCCTTTGTGTCCCGCTGTGTCCTCGCTGAATACCCCGATCTGTTCCACTGTGTCCCCCACTGTGTCCCCGCTGTGTCGTCCTGTGTTACGCTGTGTCATCGCTGTGACCCCCGCTGTGTCCCGGTGTGTTCCCCGCTGTGTCCTGCTGTTTCCCGCTGTGTCCCGCTGTGTCCTGCTTTGTCGGCCTCTGTGTCCCCCGCTGTGTCCCGCTTTGTCCCCACTGTGTCCAACTGTGTCCCCCGCTGTGTCCCACTGTATCCCCCGCTGTGTCCACGCTGTGTACTGCTGTGTCCCGCTGTGTCCTCGCTGTGTTCCACTGTGTAACCCGCTGTGTCCCGCTGTGTCACCCGCTGTGTCAGACACTGTGTCCCCCGCTTTGTTCCGCTGTCCGCCTGTGTGTCCCCGCTGTCACCCGTTGTGTCCCCTGCTGTGTCCCGATGTGTCCCCCGCTGTGTGCCGTTGTGTCTCTGCTGTGTCCCAGCTGTGTCCCGCTATGTCCCCCTTGTTCCCCGGTTTGTATCGACTGTCCCCCGCTGTGTCCCTCGCTGTGTACCTCTGTGTCCCGCTCTGTCCTCTCTTTGTCCCCACGATGTCCCGCTGTGTCCCCGCTGTGTCCCTGCTGTGTTCCACTCTCTCCCGCTGTGTGCGGCTCTGTGTCCCCGGCTGTGTCCCCCGCGGTGTCACGCTGTATCCCGGTGTGTCCCGCTTTTTCCCCCGCTGTGTCCCGCTGTTTCCCACTGTGCCCCTGCTGTGTCCCCGCTGTGTCCCGCTTTGTACCCTGCTGTTTCCCACTGTGTCCTGCTGTGTGCCCCCTTTGTTCCCCTCTGTGCCCTGCTGTGTCCCCTGCTGTGTCCCCGCTGTGTCCCGCTGTGTCCCCGCTGTGTAATGCTGTGTCCTCCTTTGTGTCCCCCTGTGTCCTACGCTGTGTCCCTTCTGTGTCCCTTTGTGTCCCGCTGTGTACCCCGCAGTGTCCTGCTGTGTCGCCCGATGTGTCCCGCTATGTCCCGCTGTGTGTCCCGCTGTGTTCCCCGCTGTGTCCTGCTGTGTACCGCTGTGTCCCGCTGTGTCCCGCTGTGTGCCTGCTCTCCCCCGGTGTATCCCCCGCTGTGTCCCGCTGTGTCCTGCTGTGTCCCCGCTGTGGCCCGCTGTGTCCTGCTGTGTCCGTCTCTATGTCCCACGCTGTGTCCCGCTGCGTCCCCGCTGGGTCCCCGCTGGATCCCGCTGTGTCCCCATGTATCTCTCTGTGTCCTCGCTGTGTGTCCTTCTGTGACCCGCTGTGTCTTCGCTGTGTAACCCACTGTGTCCCGCTCTTTCCCGCTATGTCCCGCTGTGTCCTTGCTGTGTCCCCATTTGTGTCCCGCTGTGTCCCCCGCTGTGTCCCCCACTGTGTCCCGCTGTGTCCCGCTGCGTCCCGCTGTGTCCCCCCTGTCCGCCGTTGTGTCACCGCTGTCCCCGGCTGTATCCCCCTCTGTGATCCGCTGTGTCCTCGCTGTGTCCCACAGTGTCCCCGCTGTGTCTCCGCTGTGTCCTGCTGTGTCCCTGGTGTATCCTCGCTGTGTAACCGCTGAGTCCCTCTGTGTCCCCTTTGTGTCCCACTGGGTCCCCCGCTGTGTCCCCGCTGTGTCCCCGCTGTGCCTCCTGTGTCCCGCTGTGTCCTCGCTGTGTCCTTCTGTATCCTGCTGTGTCCCCCTCTGTGTCCCCCACTATTTCCCCGCTGTGACCCGCTGTGTCCATGCTGTGTCCCCCACTGTGTCCCGCTGTGTCCCGCTGTGTGTCCCGCTGTGTTCCCCGCTGTGTCCTCTGTGTCCTGCTGTGCTCCGCTGTGTCCCGCTGTGTGCCTGCTGTCCCCTGTGTGTTCCCGCTGTGTCCCGTGCTGTGTCCCGTTGTGTCCCCGGGTGTGTCCCCAGCTGTGTCCCGCTCTTTCCCGCTGTGTCCCGCTGTGTCCTTGCTGTGTCCCCATTTGTGTCCCGCCGTGTCCTCGCTGGGTCAACCGCTGTGTCCCGCTGTGTCCCCATGTGTCACGCTGTGTCCTCTCTGTGTATCCCTCTGTGTCCCGCTGTGTCCTCGCTGTGTCCCCCACTGTGTCCCCGCTGTGACCCGCTGTGTCCCTGTTTGTCTCCGCTATGTCCCCGATGTCCCCCCTGTGTCCCGTTGTGTCCCCGCTGTCCGCATGTGTGTTTCCCGCTGTCCCCCGCTGTGTCCCCCGCTGTGTCCCGCTGTGTCCCCACTGTGTCCCCGCTGTGTCCCGCTGTGTCCCTGGTGTGTCCTCGTTGTGTAACTGGTATGTCCCTCTGTTTCCCCGCTGTGTTCCAAGTGTTCCGCAGTGTCCCCCTATGTCCCTGCTGTGTCCCCCCGGTGTCCCACTCTGTCCCCACTGTGTCCCGCTTTGTCCCGCTGTGTCCCCGCTGTGTCCCGCTGTGTGACCCCTTTGTTCCCCTCTGTGTCCTGCTGTGTCCCCTGCTGTGTCCCCGCTGTGTCCCGCTGTGTCCCCGCTGTGTAACGCTGGGTCCCCCTTTGTGACCCGCTGTGTCCCCCGCTGTGTCCCCGCTGTGTCCCGCTGTGACCCCCTGTGTCCTGCTGTGTCCCCTGCTGTGTCCCGCTGTGTCCCGCTATGGCCTTCCTGTGTCCCCTGCTGTGTCCCCGCTGTGTCCCACTGTGTCCCCGCTGTGTAACGCTGGGTCCCCCTTTGTGTCCCGCTGTGTCCCCCGCTGTGTTCCCCTCTGTGTCCGGCTGTGTCCGGCTGTGTCCCGCTGTGTACTAGCTGTGTCCCCGCTGTGTCCCGCTGTGTCCTCGCTGTGTCCCAGCTGTGTCCCGCTGTGTCCCCGTTGTTCCCCGGTTTGTCCCCACTGTCCCCCGCTGTGTCCCTCGCTGTGTACCTCTGTGTCCCACTCTGTCCTCGCTTTGTCCCCGCGATTTCCCGCGGTGTCCCCGCTGTGTCCCTGCTGTGTTCCACTCTCTCCCGCTGTGTGCGTCTCTGTGTTCCCCGCTGTGTCCCCCGCTGTGTCCCGCTGTTTCCCACTGTGCCCCTGCTGTGTCCCCGCTGTGTCCCGCTGTGTACCCCGCTGTGTCCCACTGTGTCCCGCTGTGTGCCCCCTTTGTTCCCCTCTGTGTCCTGCTGTGTCCCCTGCTGTGTCCCCGCTGTATCCCGCTGTGTCCCGCTGTGTCCCACTGTGTACCCTGCAGTGTCCTGCTGTGTCCCCCGATGTGTCCCGCTGTGTCCCTTTGTGTCCCGCTGTGTCCCGCTGTGTACCCCGCAGTGTCCTGCTGTGTCGCCTGATGTGTCCCGCTGTGTCCCGCTGTGTCCCCAGTGTCCCGCTGTTTCCCCGCTGTTTCCCCTGCTGTGTCCCGCTGTGTCCCTCTGTGTCGTCCCCTGTGTCTCCCTGTGTCCCCGCTGTTTCCCACTGTGAACCCCGCGCTATCCTGCTGTGTCCCTGTTGTCCACCGGTGTGTCCCCTCTGTCCCCCGCTGTGTCCCTGCTGTGTCCCTTTGTGTCCCGCGGTGTCCTGCTGTGTACCCCGCAGTGTCCTGCTGTGTCGCCTGATGTGTCCCGCTGTGTCCCGCTGTGTCCCCAGTGTCCCGCTGTTTCCCCGCTGTTTCCCCTGCTGTGTCCCGCTGTGTCCCTCTGTGTCGTCCCCTGTGTCCACCTGTGTCCCCGCTGTTACCCACTGTGAACCCCGCGCTGTCCTGCTGTGTCCCCGTTGTCCACCGGTGTGTCCCCTCTGTCCCTCGCTGTGTCCCACTGTGTCCCGATGTGTCCCCCTGTGTCGCCGCTTTGTCACTGCTGTGTCTCGCTGTGTCCCGCTGTGTCCAGGCTGTGTCCCGCTCTGTCCCAGGCTGTGTACCGCTGTGTCCCCGGCTGTATTCAGCTGTGTCGCTGCTGTGTCCCGCTATGCCCCCGCTGTGTCCCCAGTGTGTCCCGCTGTGTCCCCGCTGTGTCCCCGCTGTGTCCCCCGCTGTGTCCCTGCTGTGTCCCACTCTGTCCCCACTGTGTCCCGCTTTGTCCCGCTGTGTCCCCTGCTGTGTCCCGCTGTGTCCCCCACTGTGTCCGGTTGTGTTTCCCGCTGTGTCCCGCTGTGTCCTGCTGTGTACCCCCTGTGTCCCGCTGTGTAGCGATGTGTCCCCGCTGTGTCCCCGCTGTGTCTCCCTGCTGTCCCCCTCTGTGTCCCCTCTATGTCCCGCTGTGTCCCGCTGTGTCCTCGCTGTGTCCCCGCTGTTTCCCGCTGTGTCCTGCTTTGTCAGGCTGTGTCCCCGCTGTCCCCCGCTGTGTCCCCTGCTGTGTCCCCGCTGTGTCCAGCTGTGTCCCGTTTTGTCCCGCTGTATCAGCTGTGTCCCCGCTTTGTCCCCCGCTTTGTCCCCGCTGTGTCCCGCTGTGCCCCGCTGTGTCCCCCGCTGTGTCCCGCTGTGTCCCCTGCTGTGTCCCTCGCTGTGTCCCGCTGTGTCTCGTTTTGTCCTTGCTGTGTCCCTGCTGTGTCCTGCTGTGTCCCTCTGTGTCCCCGCTGTCCCCCGCTGTGTCCCCTGCTGTGTCCCCTGCTGTGTCCCGCTGTGTCCCCACTGTGTCCTCGCTGTGTCCCGCTATGTCTCGCTGTGTCACCGCTGTGACCCCGCTGTGTCCCCGCTGTGTCCTCCTGTGTCCCGGTGTGTCCTCGCTGTGTCCTTCTGTATCCTGCTGTGTCCCCCGCTGTGTCCCCCACTATTTCCCCGCTGTGACTTGCTGTGTCCATGCTGTGTCCCCCACTGTGTCCCTCTGT
>NW_012285488.1:0-8822 GCF_000151885.1 Dipodomys ordii
TCATGAGCATTTCTTCATGTGTCTATTGGCCATCCTTCTTAAAGTTTCTCTTTAAGTCATTAGCCCACTTATTTATTGGGCAGTTGTTTCTTTGAGGATTTGTTGTTGGGGGATTTAATTTTTTGAGTTCCAAGTATATTTTACATATGAGACCCTTGTCCATTGTATGGCTAGTGAAGATCTTCTCCCAAAAAGTGGGCTTTCTATGGATCTTGCTAGCTATGTCCTTTGCCATGCAGAAGCTCTGCAACTTCATGCAATCCCATTCGTCCAACTTTTTTGATTTGTTGTGTTTCAGGGTCTCTATTCAGAAAATTTTGTCCTGCGCCACGGAGACCTAGGGTTTCTCCTATTCCATGCTGCAATATTTTCAGAGTGTCTGCTTTGACTCCGAGGTCTTTTATCCATTTGGAGTTGATTCTGGTGCAGGGTGATATATAAGGATCTAGCTTTAGTTTTCTACATGGAGTTAACCAATTTTGAGAGCACCATTTACTGAAGAGGCTGTCTTTCTTCCATTCTATTTTTTTTAGCTCCCTTATTGAAGATTAGATGGCTATAGGTCTGTAGGTTCACTTCTGGGTTTTCAGTTCTATTCCACTGGTTCTGAGGTCTGTTCTTGTGCCAGTTCTGATTACTGTTTTGATTACTATGTCTTTATAGTAGAGTTTGAAATTTGGTATTTATATTCCTACAGCAGTGTTTTTTGTTCTGTTGAGGTTCGTTTTTTCATTCGGGGTCTTTTATTGTTCCATTTGAATTTTTTGATTGCCTCTTCTTTTTCCTTGAAAAATGACATTGGAATTTTGATAGGTATCGCATTGAATTTGTAGATAGCCTTGGGAAATATTGCCATTTTCACGATGTTAATCTTTCTAATCCTGGAGCATGGGCGTTTTTGCCATTTTCTAAGTTCTGTGTTGATTTCCTTCTTCAAGTTTTTAAAGTTTTCATCATAGAGGACCTTCACTTCTTTGGTTAAGTTAATTCCTAGGTATTTTATTTTTTGTGGGGCTATTACAAATGGAGTTGCTTTCCTAATTTCAGCCACACTTTTCTCATTGTTGGCGTACAGAAAAGCCATTGGTTTTGGGGGTTATATACCCTGCTACTTTGCCAAAGTTTTGAATCACCTTGAGTAATTTGGGAGTGGAGTCTATGGGATTCTTTAAATACAAGATCATGACATCTGTAAAGATGGAGAGTTTTATTTCTTCTTTCCCTATTTGGATCCTCTTTATGTTGCATCTTGTCTTACAGCTGTAGCTAGGCATTCTAATACTAGATTGAAGAAAAGTACAGAGAGTGGACGTCCTTGTCTTCTTCCTGAGTTAAGAGGAAATGGCTGTAGTTTTTCACCATTAATTATAATGTTGGCTGGGTAGGTTTGTCATATATGGCCTTTATTGTATTGAGGAATGTTCCATGGATTCCTATTTTTTCCAAAACCTTCATCATGAAGGGGTGTTGGATCTTGTCGAATGCTTTTTCTGCATCTGTGGAGAAAACCATGTGGTTCTTATCCTTGCTCCTGTTGATGTCATGAATAATATTAATTGATTTGTGAATATTGAACCTGCTTTGCATCCCTGAAATGATTCCTGTTTGATCATGGTGTATAATTTTTTGGATGAATTGTTGAAGTCGATTGGCTAAAATTTTGTTGAGAAGTTTTGCATCAATGTTCATCAAAAAATGTGTCTATAGTTCTCTTTTTTTATGAGTCCCTGTCTGGTTTTGGGATGAGGGTTATGATGGCTTCATAGAATGTGTTCAATAGTGAACTTTCTCTTTCAATTTCATTGAAGAGTTGGAGGAGTATTGGTATGAACTCTGCTTTGAAGGCCTTGTAGAATTCTGCTGTAAAACCATCTGGTCCTGGACTTTTCTTAGCTTGGAGGTCTCTTATTGCGGTTTCTATTTCAATGCTTGATATGTGCCTGTAAAGATGGCTTAACTCATCTTGGTTTAGTTTTGGCATGTCAATATTTGCTAGGAAAAGGTCCATTTCTGCCAAGTTCTCAATATTATTAGCATAAAGTTTTGAGAACTATTCCCTTATATTGTTTTGAATCTTGTTTGTTTCTGAGGTGATGTTTCCATTGTCATCTCTGAGTTTATTTATTTGGGTGTGTTCTCTTCTTTTTCTGATAAGATTTGCTGAGGGTCTGTCAATTTTTTTAATTTTTTCGAAGAACCAACTCTTTGTTTTGTTGATTCTTTCTATAGTTTTTTTTGGATTCTAATTCATTTAATTCTGATTAATTTTAATTATTTATTTCTGTCTACTTGATTGGGGCTTTTCTTGCTACTCATTTTCAATGAGGTTCAGATGTCTCAATAAATTGGTGGTTTCAGATCTCTCCAATTTTTTGATGTAGGAACTCAGAGCCATAAACATGCCTCTGAGTATTGACTTTGCTGTGTCCCAGAGGAGAGATAATCTCTCTGCTATTTTTTGTTGAATAGCATGAACATTTGAATTTCATTTCTAAACTCTTCCATGACCCACTTTTGATTCAGCAGTGTGTTGTTCAGCTTCCATGTGTTACCGGACTTTCTTTGGTGGCTTTTGGTGTTGAGTTCTAATTATATTACCTTGTGGTCAGAGAGAATGCAAGGTATAACTTCAGTTTCTGAATTTGGACAGGTTTGCTTTGTGGCCTAAAATATGGTCTATTTTAGAAAATGTTCCATGTGCTGTTGAGAAAACGTGTATTCTGATGCTGCTGGGTGAAATATTCGGTAGATGTCTGTTAAATCTAGTTGATCTATGCAGTTGTTTAGATCTGCACTTTCTCTGTTGAATTTTTGCCGAGTTAATCTATCTAGTGGGGATTGTGGTGTGTTAAAATCCCCAACAATTAATGTCTTTGGATCTATGTGGGATTTGAGGGAAAGTAGTGTTTCTTGAATAAATTTGGGTGCTCTGTTGTTTGGCGAATAAATATTTAGAATTGTGATATCCTCTTGAAGGAGAGATCCCTTAATTAGTATGTAGCGACCATCTTTATCTCTTCTCACAAATTTTAATTTGAAGTCTATTTTATCAGATATTTGAATTGCAATTCCTGACTGTTTATGGGGGCTCTTTGCTTGGTAGATTTTGTTCGAGCCTTTAACATTGAAATTGTGTTTGTTTTTATGGGCACGATGTGACTCTTGAAGGCAGCAGATAGATGGATCTTGCTTTTTAATCCAACTAGACAGTCTATATCGCTTAATTGGAGAATTAAGTCCGTTAATATTGAGAGATAGGGCTGAGAGGTGTTCGGGAGTTCTTGACATGTTATCCACCTTTTTGGAAGCTGCGAAAACTGGGTTCTTCCCATGGTTCTTGGATTCTCAGTTTGGGTGCAGTTTCTTGGCCTTTATTGTGCTCCTATTGGTTTTCCATGTGTAGGACATCTTTAAGAAACTTTTGTAGGGCTGGTTTGGTGGAGATTTATTGTGTCTATTTTTTTTGCTATGGAAGGTTTTCATTTGGCCTTCAGTCATGAAGGAGAGTTTAGCTGAGTACAGTATTCTTGGTTGATAATTGTTTGTTTTTAGGGCATGGCATACATCATTCCAGGCTCTTCTTGGTTTGATTGTCTCTGCTGAGAAATCTGAGTTGATTCTAATTGGTTTCCCTTTAGAGGAGATTAATCTTTTCTCCTTCACAGCTTTAAGGATCTTTTCCTTGGTCTGAATTGATCTTCTGTGGATTATAATGTGATGATAGAATATCCTATTCTGGTCTGGTCTATTTGGAGTTCTAAAAGCTTCCTGTAACCGAATAGGCCTATCTTTTTGCATGTTTGGGCAGTTCTCTGCTAGGATCCTGTTAAACAAATTTCCTAGACCATTGACTTATGTTTCTAGGTGCTCCTCTACACCCATTATCCTTAGATTAGGCCTTCTGATAGTGTTTTCCAAGTTTGGATAGATCTATCATATTTCTTGGTCTTGTCTTCGATGTTTGTTCATTCTTTCTCTATAATATCTTGGCTGTCTTCAATCCCCGAGATTCGATCTTCTGCATGTTCTAACCTGCTGTCCATACTTTCTACTTTGTTTTTCTATTTCTTTTCCTTCTAATTTGTCAGCTGTGATGTCTTCAAATTTTTTGTTGAATCTTTGTTTTAGATCTTGTATGAACTTCTTAATTCCTTAACTTAAGGCCAGCATCAACCAAAGTCTGTATTTGCATAGTCAATAGTCTGCAGATACAATCTAGTTCAACAGATTCAACATCAAACAACTATATATTAATGGGTTACGAACCACAAAGAAGAATTTGCTAAATTAGAAATTATTAGGTTTAGGGAGAGATGTGGGTAAAAAATAGGAATAGAGTGATGTGGGAAGGCACAGGGAGAGTTAACTAAATCATAATCTCAAAGCAGGAAATAGGTTGGATAGGATGAAAGTAGAGAGAGAATAAAAAGAAGAAAAAGTAAGGGGAAAAAAGAGATCAGAAAAAATAGAAAATTAAAAATTAAAAATATTATGCAGAACAAAAACAAAATATTCGGAGAAGAACGTGGAAATACTGAGAGAAGGGGATGGATATAAAGGAGATGTGAAAAACAAAATAAAAATACTTACAATATTATATAGGTATAAATAGGTAGTACTGCTATTAAGGAATTTAAGTCTAAGAGGTTTTGAATTGAGTAATAAATTTGTGGATTAATTGTGTACACAGTGGGGGATAAGGTCTAATAATCAACTACGGGTTTAACTGAGGATGTGCAGAACAACAATTAAGTCACATAAAGAAGAACGAAAGAGAAGAAAAGGTGAAAAGGATAAGAAAGAAAGAAGAAAAGATCAGAAGTTCAGTAGAGCTAAACAAAAAAACAAAAACAATTAAAAAAAAAGAAAAAAGAAAGAAAAATGCACACACACATATACCCCTAAATTAAAAATTATAAGAGGAAAAAAGTTACTAGAAAACAATTTTTTGCAAAAAAGGTAAAAATTAAAAATTAAAAAAAAGTTTTTGAAAAAATTTTTTATAAAAGTTACCAAAAAAAAGTTCTTTGATTTTTTAGGAGGGGTGGGAAAAATCCTGTATCTACCTGTGTCCATAACCAGCCTCTTGCTGGAGTCTCTGGTCTGCTTGTGGTGTTTGATTTTCCTGTGGCTTGGTTGGTTTCTTATGTCAGTTTTTTGAACAGGCAGAAAAATGCTCTGGTTTACCCAGGATTTTGTGATCCTCTTCCCAGCTCAGTTCACTGGGAGGGAGATCTGCTTTGAATATCACAAAAGAGGGAGATGGCTTTTCCCTCAAGTTTGGAGATGCTGTGATGAGGCTAGGTTCTGGGTAGATTTGAGGCCTTTCAGCAAACAGTAGCTTTTCCAGGGGGCTAGTTTGTGAGAAACTCACAGAGCCTAGCCTGGAGCCACTCTCAGGGTTTATGTTTACTGAATTTCAATTCATTGTCAAGGCTGAAAAAGGGAGGGGCAGACACTGTCTATGATTACCCAGGGAAGAAAGACATTCCTGGGGCAGGAGCCTGAGCTAGGTGACTTTTCCCTGGGTGGAGCTGAGTCTGGCAGGTCAGTTTAGGTTCTTGTGACCTGCTAAATGACTCTAGTTTTCTTCCCAGGCCTGAGTTGGAGCTAGCATTTCCGCTGAGCTTTGTCAGTATCAAAAATGAGGATCTCTGGTACTGGGGGGTGCAGGGGAGGAGTGGCCTTCCCTCCTCTTCTCCCTCATGAGAAGCCTTTTCTTGAGGACAGGCAAATTGTGGGTTAAAATTGTAAGGGGGAGGCTAGAAATGTGTCTTAGTGGTAAAGAGCTCACTCAACATGCAGGAATACCAGGGTGTGAATCCTCAGCGCCACATACTAAGAAAAAGCCAGACACAGTGGAGTGGCTAAAATGGTAGAGTGCTAGCCTTGAGAAAAACATTCCCCAGGACTGTCAAAAGCGATAGGCCAGATGCTGGTGGCTCACACCTGGAAAACTACCTTCTCATGAGGCTGAGATTTGAAGACCACAGTTCAAAGACGGCTTAGGTAAGAAAAGCCTGTTAGACTCTTATCTCCAATGAACCACTAAACAATCCCATGTGGAGCTGTGGCTCAAGTGGTAGAGAGTTCACCTTGACTGAATTGCTCAGGGACAGTGGCCAGGGTTGATAAAAGACACACAACTGGAAAAAAATTGATGGTTAATCAAAGTACTTTTCCTATTTGCTAATTACGAGAACATTCTCTGGAAAATCAACGCTGATATACACCAGAATTGGAGTCAGACCTCCAGGCTTAAGTGTAGCAGGTCCACATGCTCAGTCTCACAGACTTGTAACCTGTGTCCACAGGGTTCTGAAAAGTCCAATGTTGAAAGGCTTAATATGCTCCTCAAGCCCTTTGTGATAAGCAGTTGACTGGTATTGTCAATGTTATTGCATGTCTGAACCTAGCAGAGCACCAGTAGCTCTTGCTCATCAATCTAGCTCAGGAGGCTGAGGTCTCAGGATCACATTGAAGCCAGCCAGGGCAGGAAAGTCTATGTCACTCTGACTTCCACGTCTGCAAGGTCAGATGTTCAAGAGCTTCTTGTTTTTCCCTTGGTGATGAGAAGTTACTCTAAATGTTCTTAGTGTTCTTGACCCATTGCCCCATCCTGGGTTCAAATCAAGTTCTCAGGATCCAAGCCCTGGCACAGTTAGCAGGAAGAACTCCAGTGTAACACTATATTTGAAGGACAGAAAACAGTTTCAAAAGCCAGGCTAGGTGAAGAAAACAAGGAGGCAGACTACAGAAACTCAACAGTGAACTGAGCTACAAAACCACTTCATTCATTCCAGGCACAGCCAGCAATGGGGGAAACCTGAAATGTTTGTTACAGTTACACCAGGGTCAGGCTTTTCTCAGCTTCCTCAAACAATGACTAACCTTCCTTGCTCAGGTGAAGAGAGTCTCAGGCTATCTTTAGTTTACCAATAGAGAGCCAGTTTAGTGAGGGAGAGAGGAGGAACAAAGTAGAAAAGCTCTGCTCTCTTGTCTTAGGGAGTCGGATTTTTACTCTCCATCTATCAGATTTGAAGGCCCTCCTTCTACCTCTGCCAGTCTTTTCTCCTTCCTTCATTCTCCACATCATTAATGCTAATCCCCAGTCCAAGGTGAGGCAGGGTCATTTCTCTTTTGTCTCCAAGCAGCTGAGTTAGAACCTGGCTCTGTCCTCTTGACTCTGGAGTCTTCGGCTGCCTGAGAAGTGGGAAAGAGATATTATTTCTGCTCTGTTGTTGTGTGAAGGTGATGCTGGTGTCCTGGCATACTGCAGAAGCTTCATGACTGGGAATTGTTCCTTTCTTTCCTCCTGAAGACCAAGACCAGAGTCATCTATCATTTTTCTATCTATCTATCTATCTATCTATCTATCTATCTATCTATCTATCTATCTATCTATCTATCTATCTATCTATCTATCTATCTATCTATCGACCTTTCTTTTTTTTTCTTTCTTTCTTTCTTTCTTTCTTTCTTTCTTTCTTTCTTTCTTTCTTTCTTTCTTTCTTTCTTTCTTTCTTTCTTTCTTTCTTCCTTCCTTCCTTCCTTCCTTCTTTCCTTTCTTTCTTTCTTCTTCCCGTCTTTCTTTCTTTCTTTCTATGTATCTATCTATCTATGTACAAATGTACCTACTTGCCTACCTACCTACCTACCTAACTACATACATAGTTATCTCTTTGACATTTCTTATACTGAACTCAAGGCCTGTGCACTGTCTCTAGCATTCTGCTACTTGAGCTACAGCACCAATTCTAGATCTTTCTGTGTATGTTTTACTGAGGAATGGAACCCAGGGCCTCTTGCATGTTAGGCAAGCACTCTCCCACTAATCCACATTCCCAGCCCCCTCATCTTTTTTCTTAATGGTAGTTTTTACAAATATATGCAACCATTTTGCATCCCCAAGTATAATTTTCTGAATACTGCTTTTTTCTGTGAACTATGATCTTCTCCTCCTCTGCCTGATTTGTGACTGCTTCTGCTTTGGCCTCTTAATAAAATGCAAATAAAGGCTGCTAATACCTTCAGTGTGCATCATATAAGGAAACAGGCCTAGAACCTTGGAAGAGCAAAGCAATGGGGCTGAAATGAAGAGAATGATGCAGTATGTACAATGAGCATATCTAAAACATGAATCAGTAAATAAAAGCAGAAGTTTTGCAAACAGCTTCTTTGCACTTAGGGAAGAAATATGCACACGTAAGTAAGTAGGACACTGATACATAAACTTGTCCTTCTCTTTTTCAGTTTTCTTTTGTGGCCATCCCATGGCTTAAACTGAGGATGCAATGCATTCCTCAGCCTTTTTGCACAAGGCTGAGTTTCTACCACTGGCACAGCTCCACTTCCAGCCATCTGGTTGTTCAATGGGCATAAGCGCCTCCTAGGCTTTCCTGCCTGGTCTGGCCTGTATCTCCTGCTTGGCTTTCTCTGTCAAAGCTGGAGCTCTACCCTCGAGGCCACTGCTCCACTTCTGGTTTTCTGGTGGTTTATTGGAGACAATAAAACTTACCTGCTAGGGCTAGCTTTGAATGGAGATCTCTTGAGGAGGCTTCAAGTGGATTTCCTCAGGGATTCACCTAGAAGCCGCTCCACCCAAACCTTTAGTCTTAATCTCAAGAGGTACTAGAAAAATACGGAAACAGGAACATGCTTCTAGTGTGTCCCAGATACTTAAGGTTGGAGATACAAAACACTCATAATTATTAGATCATTTTATAGGCAAATGGAGCAATGCAGATTGTATGAGGATCACTCTAGCTTTCGGTCCTCATATCCTGAGATAGTAAATTCACTGCAGCTCAATGCTAAGTGAC
>NW_012285489.1:0-1769 GCF_000151885.1 Dipodomys ordii
ATTCGGAGAAGAACGTGGAAATACTGAGAGAAGGGGATGGATATAAAGGAGATGTGAAAAACAAAATAAAAATACTTACAATATTATATAGGTATAAATAGGTAGTACTGCTATTAAGGAATTTAAGTCTAAGAGGTTTTGAATTGAGTAATAAATTTGTGGATTAATTGTGTACACAGTGGGGGATAAGGTCTAATAATCAACTACGGGTTTAACTGAGGATGTGCAGAACAACAATTAAGAAGAAAAGGTGAAAAGGATAAGAAAGAAAGAAGAAAAGATCAGAAGTTCAGTAGAGCTAAACAAAAAAACAAAAACAATTAAAAAAAAAGAAAAAAGAAAGAAAAATGCACACACACATATACCCCTAAATTAAAAATTATAAGAGGAAAAAAGTTACTAGAAAACAATTTTTTGCAAAAAAGGTAAAAATTAAAAATTAAAAAAAAGTTTTAGAAAAAATTTTTTATAAAAGTTACCAAAAAAAAGTTCTTTGATTTTTTAGGAGGGGTGGGAAAAATCCTGTATCTCCCTGTGTCCATAACCAGCCTCCTGCTGGAGTCTCTGGTCTGCTTGTCGTGTTTGATTTTCCTGTGGCTTGGTTGGTTTCTTAAGTCAGTTTTTTGAACAGGCAGAAAAATGCTCTGGTTTACCCAGGATTTTGTGATCCTCTTCCCAGCTCAGTTCACTGGGAGGGAGATCTGCTTTGAATATCACAAAAGAGGGAGATGGCTTTTTCCTCAAGTTTGGAGATGCTGTGATGAGGCTAGGTTCTGGGTAGATTTGAGGCCTTTCAGCAAACAGTAGCTTTTCCCGGGGGCTAGTTTGTGAGAAACTCACAGAGCCTAGCCTGGAGCCACTCTCAGGGTTTATGTTTACTGAATTTCAATTCATTGTCAAGGCTGACAAAGGGAGGGGCAGCCACTGGCTATGATTACCCAGGGAAGAAAGACATTCCTGGGGCTGGAGCCCGAGCTAGGTGACTTTTCCCTGGGTGGAGCTGAGTCTGGCAGGTCAGTTTAGGTTCTTGTGACCTGCTAAATGACTCTAGTTTTCTTCCCAGGCCTGAGTTGGAGCTAGCATTTCCGCTGAGCTTTGTCAGTATCAAAAATGAAGATCTCTGGTCCTAGGGGGTGGAGGGGAGGAGTGGCCTTCCCTCCTCTTCTCCCTCATGAGAAGCCTTTTCTTGAGGACAGGCAAGTTGTGGGTTAAAATTGTAAGGGGGAGGCTAGAAATGTGTCTTAGTGGTAAAGAGCTCACTCAACATGCATGAATACCAGGGTTTGAATCCTCAGCGCCACATACTAAGAAAAAGCCAGACACAGTGGAGTGGCTAAAATGGTAGAGTGCTAGCCTTGAGAAAAACATTCCCCAGGACTGTCAAAAGCGATAGGCCAGATGCTGGTGGCTCACACCTGGAAAACTACCTTCTCATGAGCCTGAGATTTGAAGACCACAGTTCAAAGACGGCTTAGGTAAGAAAAGCCTGTTAGACTCTTATCTCCAATGAACCACTAAACAATCCCATGTGGAGCTGTGGCTCAAGTGGTAGAGAGTTCGCCTTGACTGAATTGCTCAGGGACAGTGCCCAGGGTTGATACAAGACACACAACTGGAAAAAAATTGATGGTTAATCAAAGTACTTTTCCTATTTGCTAATTACGAGAACATTCTCTGGAAAATCAACGCTGATATACACCAGAATTGAGTCAGACCTCCAGGCTTAAGTGTAGCAGTCCACATGCTCAGTCTCACAGACTTGTAACCTG
>NW_012285490.1:0-2389 GCF_000151885.1 Dipodomys ordii
TCATCCTGGCATACTGCAGAAGCTTCATGACTGGGAATTGTTCCTTTCTTTCCTCCTGAAGACCAAGACCAGAGTCATCTATCATTTTTCTATCTATCTATCTATCTATCTATCTATCTATCTATCTATCTATCGACCTTTCTTTTTTTCTTTCTTTCTTTCTCTTTCTTTCTTTCTTTCTTTCTTTCTTTCTTTCTTTCTTTCTTTCTTTCTTTCTTCCTTCCTTCCTTCTTTCCTTTCTTTCTTTCTTCTTCCTGTCTTTCTTTCTTTCTTTCTATGTATCTATCTATCTATGTACAAATGTACCTACTTGCCTACCTACCTACCTACCTAACTACATACATAGTTATCTCTTTGACATTTCTTATACTGAACTCAAGGCCTGTGCACTGTCTCTAGCATTCTGCTACTTGAGCCTCAGCACCAATTCTAGATCTTTCTGTGTATGTTTTACTGAGGAATGGAACCCAGGGCCTCTTGCATGTTAGACAAGCACTCTCCCACTAATCCACATTCCCAGCCCCCTCATCTTTTTTCTTAATGGTAGTTTTTACATATATATGCAACCATTTTGCATCCCCAAGTATAATTTTCTGAATACTGCTTTTTTCTATGAACTATGATCTTCTCCTCCTCTGCCTGATTTGTGACTGCTTCTGCATTGGCCTCTTAATAAAATGCAAATAAAGGCTGCTAATACCTTCAGTGTGCATCATATAAGGAAACAGGCCTAGAACCTTGGAAGAGAAAAGGAATGGGGCTGAAATGAAGAGAATGATGCAGTATGTACAACGAGCATATCTAAAACATAAATCAGTAAATAAAAGCAGAAGTTTTGCAAACAGCCTCTTTGCACTTAGGGAAGTAATATGCACACGTAAGTAAGTAGGACACTGATACATAAACTTGGCCTTCTCTTTTTCAGTTTTCTTTTGTGGCCATCCCATGGCTTAAACTGAGGATGCAATGCATTCCTCAGCCTTTTTGCACAAGGCTGAGTTTCTACCACTGGCACAGCTCCACTTGTTCAATGGGCATAAGCGCCTCCTAGGCTTTCCTGCCTGGTCTGGCCTGTATCTCCTGCTTGGCTTTCTCTGTCAAAGCTGGAGCTCTACCCTCGAGGCCACTGCTCCACTTCTGGTTTTCTGGTGGTTTATTGGAGACAATAAAACTTACCTGTTAGGGCTAGCTTTGAATGGAGATCTCTTGAGGAGGCTTCAAGTGGATTTCCTCAGGGATTCACCTAGAAGCCGCTCCACCCAAACCTTTAGTCTTAATCTCAAGAGGTACTAGAGAAATACGGAAACAGGAACATGCTTCTAGTGTGTCCCAGATACTTAAGGTTGGAGATACAAAACACTCATAATTATTAGATCATTTTATAGGCAAATGGAGCAATGCAGATTGTATGAGGATCACTCTAGCTTTCGGTCCTCATATCCTGAGATAGTAAATTCACTGCAGCTCAATGCTAAGTGACAGAACTGACATGTCCTATTGACATTTGCTCCTAAATCCTGTAACACTCATTTCTCACTTTTGGCTTCAACGCTGTGACCAGAGGGTAAGATGAAGAGAGAAAATACTCTCAGGGAAAGCAGGTATAAAGAACATTGGGTAGTTTACTTATAAGTCCCAACCATAGGAATGACCCTATTAAGAAGTCAGTCCAGAATATCAAACAAAGAAGAAAAGAACGAAGGTGAAAGTGCCTGCGGACTGTAATCCCTGCTCTCAGGAGGCTGAGATGTAGAGAACTGGAGTTTGAAACCAGCCAGTGGAAGAAAGTCTTTGACAATGTTATTTATAAGAGATCACAGAAAAACCCAAAAGTGGGGCTGTGACTCAAGCTTAATGCAGTACCCTTGAGCAAAAGGAGCTCTTGGACCAGGCCTAGGCTCATAGTTCAACCCCAGAACCTGCCCCCTCAAAAGAAAAACCTGTATCTCAATTTCTTTGAGTATGTATGGATGTATTCCTCTAGGCGAAACTCCTGAGTAGCTATGATGAATGGCACCAAGCAAGAAAAATTGTATTCAATACAATGAGTTAATAACACAGAGACTGCTTTTATGATATTGCATATTCCAGGGCTCTCTTCACTGTTCACATTGTAACCTAAGGGTTTCTCTTCATCACAGGCCTGCTGGAGGAAGACTCTCTCATTGTCTGGAGAGGCACACAAAAGTCCTCACTCCTGTAGAGCTGTGTACCAAATAACTACATCTGGGCCAATTAGTGAGGATGTGTGCGCGGGCTCTGAAAGTCAGGAGAAAAAGGCCTCTTTTTACCCTTAGCTATCTCTCTTCCCAGTGCTCTGTTTTAACAGGAGACCTTCATTTTTGCCACCTCCCATTGCAGCCAAGTTCTGTGCTCTTATCCTGCCTTT
>NW_012285491.1:0-2921 GCF_000151885.1 Dipodomys ordii
GGGATAGGGCCTAGGCTCATATTTCAACCTGAGACCTGCCAAAGAAAAAAAAGAAGGCAGTAACTCCAGGTCTCTGTGTATTTATGGATGAGGTATGGATGATGGGCATTCAGCAGGTTGCCCATGAACAGACCCCTAACCTGGGCAAACTGGGACAAGCCCTCAGAAAGTACTAAGTCTGAGTCAGTAGCTTGAACAAAGTATCCTTCTCTGCCATTTAATAACTGAAGCCCAGAAGGCTTGCCTTGGCTTGTGTATGCAATGGGTTCATTATGTTCTGGCTGAGGAGTCCCATTGGGATATTTAGCAGCCAGCCTCTGCCTCCATGGAGATCACTGTTCCTAGGCTGTAGGAGTTGTGGAAGGTTCTGTCTCCAGATTCCCTATCCCTCTTTAGGACGTGAGCCTAGATCTCTGGGGTTTGGTGGCTATCACTCATTCATCATTCCTCATTGCCGAGTCTTACACTGGTCCCAAATCCTGGCAAAGATATGAAATGGCCAGCGATTTCTGTGCTGAAAAGAGTATGCCAGTAAATTCCACCCTCATAGTTCCTGTTAAAAATAATCCTTGGGCTATGAATATGGCTAAGTAATAGAGTGCTTACCAAGCAAGCATGAAGCCCTGGGTTGGATTCCTCAGTACCACATAAACAGAAAAATCCAAAAGTGTCACTGTGGCTTAAGTGATAAAATGTACCCTTGAGCAAAAGCAGTTCCGGAACATGCCTAGACCCTGAGTCATGCCATAACACTGGCAAAAAAATGTGAGCTTGGTGAGACATACTCTTCTGGGATTCAGAAGAGGGCCGAGGTCATAGGTAAGAGGTAGAGGGAAGGTGCTCGTGGCTCACACCTGTAACAATAGCACTCAGGAAGTTGAGATCTGACGATTATAACTGCAAGCCTGTGCAGGCAGGAAAGTCTATATGAGACTCTTTTCTCCAATTAAACATCAAAAAAAACCAAAAAACCAGAGCTGTGGTACAAGTAGTAGAATGCTAGCCTTGAGCATAAAAACTCAGGGATAACATCCAGGCCATGAATTCAAACCCCAGGACTGGCATACACACACACACACACACACACACACACACACACACACACACACACAAAGATAGAGCATTTGAGAGTCAGCCTGCACAAGTTCGATCTCTAGCAACTCAGTATTAAAAAAAAAGTGAGAGAAGGGAAAGAAAGGCTTGCTCCAGGAGGTGATATGACCAGTACCAAAATTCCACAGGAGTTCTAAGATGTGGAACAGAACAGAGGGCCTCGGGCAGAAGGTACAGAGCATGCACAAAGACCCTGAGGGGTGGTGTCGAGAAGGTGGTGTGGGTGGAATGAAGGTTCTGTGGCCTCAGACAAGTCTGGCAGAACACTGAAGGCTGGGTCAAGGTTTGTACTTGAGTCACAGGTAGGGCAGAGGGTGTAGTCCCAGAATGGGCCTCAGGGGAAGATTAGCTTGACTTTTTACCAAAGAACCCAGCCAATTTTGTGCCTGGAAGCCTATTTTTCACAGATCCTGACCCTCAGGCCCCCTTTGCATGGAGGAGTCGGGGCAAATGCAGGGAAGAACGCTTTCTTGAGAAAAACTTCTACCCAATGCCTCCAGTGGCTCAAACCCTGTAAATCCTAGTTATTAAGAAGTATGTGATCAGAGATTGTTGGTCAAAGCCAGCTCAGCAGAGGAAAGTTAGTGACACTCTTCTGGTCAATGAACTACCAAAATCCAGAAATGGAGCTGTGGCTCAAGTGGTAGAGTAAGTGACTTGAGGGAAAACGTTAAGAGATCAGAGCCCAGACCCTGAGTTCAAGCCCCAGTACTTGCACAGAAAAAAAATAAAGTTTTCAGGAGATCCCAGTCCAAAGTGGAGAAAGGCCATTATCAGCTGGGCACTGGTGGCTCATGCCTGTCATCCTAGCTACTCAAGCCTGAGACCTGAGCATCAATCAAAATTAAAAGCTAGCCTGGGCATACTCTTATGTCCAATAAATCACCAAAACGCTGGGAAGCAGAGCTACTGTAGTTCAAGTGGTACAGCACCAACCTTGTGAAAACAAGCTAAAGGATAGCACCCATGGTATGAGTTCAAGTCCTTGAAACACACACACACACACACACACACACACTAACATCCTTAACAGGTGCCCGTGGCTTATACCAGCAATCCTAGCTACTCAAAAGGCTGAGATCTTAGGATGGCAGCTTGAAACCAGAACAAGCAGCAAAGTCCATGAGATTCTTATCTCCACTAAACTACTAAAAAATAGCTGAAAGTTGAGCTCTGGTTCAAGTGGTAGAATGTTAGCTTTGAGCAAAGGAAGCTCAGGGACATTGCCTAGGCCCTGAGTTCCAGCTCTAAGATTTTTTTTAAAAGACATCCTTTGCCACCCCCAAAGGCCATAAATCCTGATTTTGGTCATCCTAGACTCCACTTCCACTCCAGCCACTTCCACAGTACTGCCACTAGCAGCCGGTGTGTAGCCAACACTGGGTTAAGAAGTGAAAGTACACAAGGAGGTGCATAGCCAGGTCAACACTAATACCCCAAAACAATGAGGTATTGGCCATACCAGTCTCTCATTCCCCAGTTCCCTGGCTCTGGAATCTAAAGTCTGTGCCTCTGTATTCTGAGCATCTGGAATTGTCTAGAAGGACCTGAGAGGCCCAGCTGGGGCCAGAAGATAGACTGTCCTGTGATAAAGTACATTTACATATCCTAGAAACTGACCTATACTTCCAAGCCACCTTGGCCTCACCTCCCATGTAGCACTAGATCCTCCTTGCTTGGGCAGTCTTCAGTCAGCTGTCAAGCTCGAGTTGGCCAGAACCACCAGCAATCCCCCATTCCCCACTCCACTGCCAGCCTGATGAGAGGGATATGAAGTCAGAGGCCCAGTTGAGGAAAAGGATAGGATA
>NW_012285492.1:0-4350 GCF_000151885.1 Dipodomys ordii
ACACCATGGTTCCAGCCACCTGATCCCTGGTACCCCTGTCTCTGGTACCACATTCCCAAACAAAGCAAGACAAGAGTAGTCACAGACAGTCGAATTGGGTACTCCTCTTGCAGGCACAATGGGACGTTATTCCTCAGGTATTTAACATGAGGAACTAACTAGTGGTGGAAAGAAAAGAGGTTACTCAAAGGGGACTAAAATCCAAGGATATCAACTTCTAACTTGTTGCTAGGAAAAGCAGGCCCTAAGGTGAAAGTTAATGAGAAAAGAAAATTTGACAAAAATATTGGGAATGATATAAACAAAAGTTTTAGCTTAATCTCTTCTACCAGTGATCTGAATTATTTTATGGCATAGATATGTAACTACTTTGCAGTTTTAAAAGTTTATGAAGTTGCACATTTATGTGGTACTTATATTAATTTATGGAATATTTGCATATGATGATGTTAATGATACTCAATAGTTTATGCTTTATGATATGCTCATGAGTCTGCCTTTGGCAATATGAATTGAGCTCTCTAACAATAAATGGGATTTTATTGTCAAATACTACAAGGATATTACTGAGGCTAATACCAAAATGAAAGCTGAAACAAGAAAACTGAACAAAGTTACAAGTTTGAAGGGAAGGGGTTAGTGGTAAGGGCTATGATAAAACAAAAATTCTTCACATAGGAATCTTGTAAGAATAGAATGTGTCTTGTTGAATCACTAGCTTTTAAAACATTCTTAGAAAACAGAACATGATTTTTGATTCTAGCTTTTTGGGAACTCTTTAATGAGTGGTTAAACAAAAAATTATTGAAATGACTGAAAATCCACTGACATGAATTATTAGATTAACAATATACTTAAAGTTGCCTTGAGATGCAGGCAGGCTGGATTCCTTTTCTATTAAATCAATGGAATAATCTTCCTCTTGAATGGTTGGATAGTCCATGACACTTGTTCCAAAACAAGAAAAGATACTAGAGAGAAAAAAAAAGGAGGAAGGAGAGTCAAGGCTGCTGAAATTAGCATATTTCCCATTTGGACTTTAATGGGTTGTTAATACAAAGAATTAGAATTTCATCTAAAGATAATAATTTTAAAATGGATGTGCTAAAGGATAGCTTCGAAATGTAATATTTAATGCTGTTGCATTACTTGAAGACAAAGGTTTACAGGAAACTTTAAATTCCAGAAAAACTGTAATGTACCAATAAACACCTAGAAGAAATATAATTTAAAAATTTACCTGTTCAAAGCAAATCCTGACATGAAAGTCTGAGAGTCACTTATCTCAAAACAGGAAGTGGCACTGTGGCTCAATTGGGAGAGGGCTCCCCTTGAGCTGAAGCACTCTGGGATATGTTAATACCCAAGCCCTGAGTTCAAGGCCCATGACTGACAAAAAGAAATTTTATAGAATTAAATCATTAGGGTTGGAAGAAGACTTCTGGTAGAGTGCTTGTCTTGCATGCATGAGATCCTGGTTCAATTCCTCAGCACCACATAAGCAGAAAAAACTGGAGGTGGCACTGTGGCTAAAGTGGTAGTGCACTAGCCTTGAGCTGATCAGCTCAGGGACAGCACCCAGACCCAGAATTCAGGCCCCCCTACCAACAACATCAACAACAGCAACAACAAATTAAAGCATCAAACAACCTGAAGATGTTGTCCAGAATAATGAATGCAGTATTATCCGTTGACATGACTTAGTGACTTGAAACCAAGTTTACCAGGGGAGATGGTGGGCATTTTGTGTGTGTGTCAAAACCTGCAAAATTATTTTCTACTTTCCCAGGGAGGGAGAAAGTAGGAAATGGTGAGGGGAGAGGTGAGGTGTTTGATGGACTTGCCTTTTTTTCACTGATTGTTTTCTGTAGTCAAATTCAGAGAAATTCTGCTTGCAATCCTAGTTGCATGGGCAGTGACGAAGCCATGTCCTGGAAGTGGATTTGTCCTCTCCTTGGCTTGGTTCCAACCAGCACTGGATAATCCAAGTCCCACTGCAGGACCAAGATGCCTTGAAGACTACTGATCCATTGGGCAGGTGGACCTAACCACAGTCAGAATAAGCAGAAAATGCAATTCTGAGGGCAGCACTGGAAATTTATATCGGGTAGAGATTTTTAAATATATTTTTATTGTAAAAATACTGTACAGAGGGCTCAGAGTTACAGAACTAGATAATGAGTACATTTCCTATACAGCATTGTTACCTCCTCCTTTGTTTTTCCCCTGCCATCTTTTCCCTCCCCACATCTCCAACTCCTCCCTCCTCAACCCCTGCCTGACATTGTAAACTCATTTTCGACACAGTGTCCTGTACATCTCATTGTCACAATGTTCAACTTGCATCCCCATTTAAGCGTTGTGCTATATTCCTTCCACTCCCCAAATTACAAATATATATATATATTTATAAATTATATATATATATATATATATATATATATATATAGTGCAGAACACTGGAATCAAATAAAGTGAAAACAGGGGTTTACCGTGGTGGAATAACGTACAAAAGGATCATAGAGTACATTATGATCATACTAAAAACAAAAGAAAGAAAGGAAAAACCAATTGTGTCTCTGACTTGGAGTACATTTTGCTTAACATCATCTTGTATGGTCATATATACCTAGCTTTGATCTTCTCTACTTGTCTTAGACATGTACTAATCCTTGCAAACAAAGGTAAACCATGGGTCCTATGTTTCTTTGGGTCTGGCTTACTTCTTTCTGATAGAAGCATAGAATTCCAGTGTGTGTGTGTGTGTGTGTGTGTGTGTGTGTGTGTGTGTACCACATTTTCTTGAACCATTCGTCTACTGAGGGGCATTGGGGTTGGTTCCATATCATAGCTATTGTGACTACTACTGCAATAAACAGGGCTGTGCTGGTAGTTTTGTGATCATTTGGGTAAGTGCGCAAAAGTGGGGTTGCTAGGTCATTGGGGAGCTCTAGGTGGAGTCTTTTGAAGAAATTTCATACTGTTTTCCAAAGTGGTTAAACAAGTTTAAACAGCTACAAGTAATGCAGTAGGGTTCCCTTTTAGATACATCCCCACCAGCATCTGTCATTATTACATTTCTTGATTACAGCCATTCTAACTGGAGTGAGGTGTAATCTCAATGTTTTGATTTCCATTTCATTTATGACTAGAAAAATTGAGTATTTCTTCATGTGTCTAATAGACATTTTTTTTATTTCCTCTTCAAAGAAGTCTCTAAGTCTTCAGCCCACTTAGTTATTGGGCAGTTGTTCCTGTGAGGATTTGTTGTTGTGGGATTTATGATTTTGAGTCCTAAGTATATTTTAGATATAAGACTTTGTCTGTTTTATGACTCATGAAGAACTTCTGCCAGTAAGTGGGCTTTTTATTGATCTTGCTATCTATGAACTTTACCATGCAGAAGCTCTGCTGTTTCATGCAATCCCATTTCTTCAAACTTTCTTTAATTTGTTTTGTTTCTGTTTCTCTATTAAGAAATTTTTGGCCTGTGCTAAAGAGCCCTAGAGTTTCTCTTATCCTTCATGTAATGTTTTCACAGTGTCTGCTTTTATTTTGAGGTCTTTGATCCATTTTGATTTGATTAGCATGCAGAGTGTTATATATATATATGGATATATCTTTAGTTTTCTACAGGTGTTCAACCAATTTTGCCAGCACCATGTACTGAAAAGGCTGTCTTTCTTCTATTCAATTTTTTTAGCTCCCCTGTCAAAGATTGGGTGGCTATAGGTCAGTGGGTTTATTTCTGAGTCTTCAGTCCTATTCCATTGGTTCTCAGGACTGTTCTTGTGCCAGTACCAAGCTGTTTGTATTACTATGGCTTTTTAGTATAGTTTGAAATTTGGAACTGATATTGCTCCAGTGCTGTTCTTTCTGCTAAGAATTGACGAACCTACAGCCAGCTTTATACTTAATGGTGAAAAGTTAAAGCCATTTCTTATTAATTCAGGAAAGAGATAAGTATGTCTGCTCTCTCCACTCTTCTTCAACTTAGTATTAGAATGCTAGCTGGGGCAATAAGACTAAATGCAAACTTAAAGAGAATCCAAATAGGGAAATATGATGTAAAATATCCAAGATGACCAATGGAATAGAATTTAAAACCCAGAAGTGAACCTACAGTCCCATAGGCATCTAATTTTCGATAAGGGAGCTAAAAATAGAATTGAAGACAGACAGCCTCTTCAGTAAATGGTGATGGAAAAATTGGTTAACTACTTGCAGAAAACTAAAGCTAGATCCTTATCACCCTGCACCAGAATCAACTCCAAATGGATTAAAGACCTCGGAGTCAAAGCAGACACTCTGAAAACATTACAGGATGGAATAGGAGAAACCCTAGGTCTC
>NW_012285493.1:0-3410 GCF_000151885.1 Dipodomys ordii
CAAATTAAAGCATCAAACAACCTGAAGATGTTGTCCAGAATAATGAATGCAGCATTATCCGTTGACATGACTTAGTGACTTGAAACCAAGTTTACCAGGGGAGATGGTGGGCATTTTGTGTGTGTGTCAACACCTGCAAAATTATTTTCTACTTTCCCAGGGAGGGAGAAAGGAGGAAATGGTGGGGGGACGGGGGAGGTGTTTGGTGGACTTGCCTTTTGTTTCACTGATTGTTTTCTGTAGTCAAATTCAGAGAAATTCTGCTTGAAATCCTAGTTGCATGGACAATGACGAAGCCATGTCCTGGAAGTGGTTTTGTCCTGTCCTTGGCCTGGTTCCAAACAGCACTGGATAATTCAAGTCCCACTGCAGGACCAAGATGCCTTGAAGACTACTGATCCATTGGGCAGGTGGACCTAACCACAGCCAGAATAAGCAGAAAATGCAATTCTGAGGGCAGCACTGGAAATTTATATCGGGTAGTGATTTTTTAATATATTTTTATTGTAGAAATACTGTACAGAGGGCTCAGAGTTACAGAACTAGATAATGAGTACATTTCCTATACAGCATTGTTACCTCCTCCTTTGTTTTTCCCCTGCCATCTTTTCCCTCCCCACATCTCCAACTCCTCCCTCCTCAACCCCTGCCTGACATTGTAAACTCATTTTCGACACAGTGTCCTGTACATCTCATTGTCACAATGTTCAACCTGCATCCCCATTTAAGCGTTCTGCTATATTCCTTCCACTCCCCAAATTACAAATATATATATATATATTTATAAATATATATAAATATATATATATATATATATATATATATATATATATATATATATATATATATATATATATAGTGCAGAACATTGGAATCAAATAAAGTGAAAACAGGGATTTACCATGGGGGAATAACGTACAAAAGGATCATAGAGTACATTATGATCATACTAAAAACAAAAGAAAGAAAGGAAAAACCAATTGTGTCTCTGACTTGGAGTACATTTTGCTTAACATCATCTTGTATGGTCATATATACCTAGCTTTGATCTTCTCTACTTGTCTTAGACATGTACTAATCCTTGCAAACAAAGGTAAACCATGGGTCCTAAATTTCTTTGGGTCTGGCTTACTTCTTTCTGATGGAAGCATAGAATTCCAGTGTGTGTGTGTGTGTGTGTGTGTGTGTGTGTGTGTGTGTGTGTGTGTACCACATTTTCTTGAACCATTCGTCTACTGAGGGGCATTGGGGTTGGTTCCATATCATAGCTATTGTGACTACTACTGCAATAAACATGGTTGTGCTGGTAGTTTTGTGATCATTTGGGTAAGTGCGCAAAAGTGGGGTTGCTAGGTCATTGGGGAGCTCTAAGTGGAGTCTTTTGAAGAAATTTCATACTGTTTTCCAAAGTGGTTAAACAAGTTTAAACAGCTACAAGTAATGCAGTAGGGTTCCCTTTTAGCATCTGTCATTATTACATTTCTTGATTACAGCCATTCTAACTGGAGTGAGGTGTAATCTCAATGTTTTGATTTGCATTTCATTTATGACTAGAAAAATTGAGTATTTCTTCATGTGTCTAATAGACATTTTTTATTTCCTCTTCAAAGAAGTCTCTAAGACTTCTGCCCACTTAGTTATTGGGCAGTTGTTCCTGTGAGGATTTGTTGTTGTGGGATTTATGATTTTGAGTCCTAAGTATATTTTAGATATAAGACTTTGTCTGTTTTATGACTCATGAAGAACTTCTTACAGTAAGTGGGCTTTTTATTGATCTAGCTATCTATGAACTTTACCATGCAGAAGCTCTGCTATTTCATGCAATCCCATTTCTTCAACCTTTCTTTGATTTGTTTTGTTTCTGGTTCTCTATTAAGAAATTTTAGGCCTGTGCTAAAGAGCCCTAGAGTTTCTCTTATCCTTCATGTAATGTTTTCACAGTGTCTGCTTTTATTTTGAGGTCTTTGATCCATTTTGATTTGATTAGCATGCAGAGTGTTATATATATATATATATATATATATATGTGTATATATATATATATGTATATATATATATATATATATATGTGGATATATCTTTAGTTTTCTACAGGTGTTCAACCAATTTTGCCAGCACCATGTACTGAAAAGGCTGTCTTTCTTCTATTCAATTTTTTTAGCTCCCCTGTCAAAGATTGGGTGGCTATAGGTCAGTGGGTTTATTTCTTTTAGCTCCCCTGTCAAAGATTGGGTGGCTATAGGTCAGTGGGTTTATTTCTGAGTCTTCAGTCCTATTCCATTGGTTCTCAGGACTGTTCTTGTGCCAGTACCAAGCTGTTTGAATTACTATGGCTTTTTAGTATAGTTTGAAATTTGGAACTGATATTGCTCCAGTGCTGTTCTTTCTGCTAAGAATTGACGAACCTACAGCCAGCATTATACTTAATGGTGAAATGTTAAAGCCATTTCTTATTAATTCAGGAAAGAGATAAGTATGTCTGCTCTCTCCACTCTTCTTCAACTTAGTATGAGAATGCTAGCTGGGGCAATAAGACTAGATGCAAACTTAAAGGGAATCCAAATAGGGAAATATGATGTAAAATATCCAAGATGACCAATGGAATAGAATTTAAAACCCAGAAGTGAACCTACAGTCCCATAGGCATCTAATTTTCGATAAGGGAGCTAAAAATAGAATGGAAGACAGACAGCCTCTTCAGTAAATGGTGATGGAAAAATTGGTTAACTACTTGTAGAAAACTAAAGCTAGATCCTTATCACCCTGCACCAGAATCAACTCCAAATGGATTAAAGACCTCGGAGTCAAAGCAGACACTCTGAAAACATTACAGGATGGAATAGGAGAAACCCTAGGTCTCCTTGGCACAGGCCGAAATTTTCTTAATAGAGACCCAGAAACACAACAAAAAAATCATAAAAAGGTTGGACAAATTGGATTGCATGCAATTGCAGAGCTTCTGCCCAGCAAAGGACATAGCTTGCAAGATCACTAGAAAGCTCACGGATTGGGAGAAGATCTTCACTAGTCATACAACATACAAGGGTCTAAAATATACCTGGAATGTAAAAAATTAAATCCCCCAACAACAAATCTTCAAAGAATCAACTGCCCAATAAATAAGTGTCCTAAAGACTTAAAGAGAAATTTCTCTGAAGAGGAAAGAAGGATGGCCAATAAACACATGAAGAAATGCTCAAACTCTCAAACCATGAAAGAAATGCAAATCAAAACAGCATTGAAATACCACCTCACCCCAGCTAGAATGGCTATAATCAAGAACTCTAATAACAGATCCTGGAGGGGATGTGGACAGATGGGAAGCTTACTGCACTGTCGGTGGCAGTGTAAACTTTTTCAACGTCTTTGGAAAGCAATATGGAGGTTCCTCAAAAGACTCCACATCGATG
>NW_012285494.1:0-2116 GCF_000151885.1 Dipodomys ordii
CATGAGAAAGCTCAAACTCTCAAACATGAAAGAAATGCAAATCAAACAGCATTGAAATACACCTCACCCAGCTAGAAATGGCTATAATCAAGAACTCTAATAAACAGATCCTGGAGGGGATGTGGACAGATGGGAAGCTTACTGCACTGTCGGTGGCAGTGTAAACTTTTTCAACGACTTTGGAAAGCAATATGGAGGTTCCTCAAAAGACTCCACATAGACCTCCCCTATGACCCAGCTATCCCACTTTTTGGCATTTCCCCAAATGTTCACAAACAAGACCACACTAAAGCTTCCAGCACGACTATGTTTATTGCATCATTATTTACCATAGCTAAGATATGGAATCAACCGAGATGCCCCTCAGTAGATGAATGCATCAAGAAAAAGTGGTATATATACACAATGGAATTCTATGGCTCCATCAGAAAGAATGACATTGCCCCATTTGTTAGGAAATGGAAAGACTTGGAAAAAATTATATTAAGTGAAGTAAGCCAGGCCCAAAGAAACATAGGGCCCATAGTCTCCCTTATTTACAGTAACTAGTATATGTCTGAGTCAAGCAGAATAGGTCAGATAAGTTGATGTTAGGGAAATGAACCCTAAGACATGTATTCAAATGTTTTTTTTTCTTTCATGGGATTGTTTCTAACACATTTATAAGATTATTTCTTTGTTGCTTTGTATTCCCTCCCCCACGGCATAACCCCTGCTTTCACTGTATTTGATGATAGTATAATTTGTGGTGGGGAAGGGAAAAAACAAATCATTTAAATAGGGATACAGGTGGACCCATTGCAACAATGAGATATACAAGTCATTATATCGAAAACGAACTTTACAACTTTGGTGGTGGGGAGGAGGATTGGGTGGGGGCAAGGGAGGAGGATGGGAAGGGGAAACAAAGTAGGAGGATACAACGCTTCAGAAGAAATGTACTCATTATCCTGCCCAGGTAATTTTAATCCCTCTGTACAATTTTTCCCAATAAAAAATAATAAATTTAAAAATAGCAAAAAAGAAAAAAATATGAAAATGACATGATCTTGTATTTAATGGACCCCATGGACTCCACTCCCAAGTTATGTGAGCTGATCAGAAACTTGGCCCACTTGAAGACTATAATTTTGTCTCAAAAAAACCAAACAAGAAAGGAATAAAAAATAAACAAAAGGAATACACAGTTGGAAATTTGGGCTAATTTTGTCATTATGCTTTGAGAAGTCAAGTTTCCTATAGATATGCAACTCATATATAATCCTCAGTTGTGTTTTAAATGTTGTCTTAATTACAGAACATATCTAGATGCAAGAGAGCTCATGATTCCCAACCAAAAATTTGAAAAAGTAAGCATCATTCTGTTAGAGTACCAAGAAATGATGAAAGATTACAAAAGCTTAAGCCTGATGAAATAGGAAAGCTCATTTAATGTAGGACTTTGTAGACCTGGCTAAATTAGAATTTAGAGTTAAAATAGATATTTTTTGTTTGTGATTTGATATTCTATAGGATACTACAAAATTCTTTTCAAGTAAAATATTTAATTTACAAATTCACTAATTAGTCTGGCATTCTAATTGACTAGAATATTCTTTCAGCTGGGAAGGTGGCTCAGTGGTTGAGCGCTTGCCTTGCATGCCTGAGGCCCTGGGTTTGATTCCTTAGCACCAAATAAGCAAAAAGAAAAAATCCAGAAGTAGCGCTGTGGCTCAAGTGGTGGAGCACTAGCCATGAGCTGAAGAGCTGAGGGACAGTGCCCAGGCCCAGACTTCAGGCCCCACAACCGGACCCTCACACAAAAAATATAATATTCTTTCAAGGGAGGTATAATAAGAACTTAGTTAATAGATAATTCCAACAGTTCATGTGTAAGAAGATAATGTGAATAATCTAGACAAACTGTCAACAAATTGATTATATTAATTTGTATAGAAAAGGTGCAATCTTTTGAGACTTTGGTGTAACGTAGGATGAAGAGAGTAATTGTGTGACATCTTTTTTTTCTACCTATACATAACACAGGAAGAAATTTTCTTAATTATGTACCTCTGTATACAATGAGAAAAATGCTACGTTTGAGTTTGTTTTTATTTTTTGATGCTTGGTTTGTCCT
>NW_012285495.1:0-1248 GCF_000151885.1 Dipodomys ordii
TCAATGATAGATAATATATATATATATATATATATATGAAATAAGATAAATATAACATAAAATAAAATAAATAATATTTGCAAGTGTTCTGATCTCAGGAATACCACTGCGGTGAAAATGATGTAGCAAAGTTAAGTGTAGTATTCTTGCCACAATAGGAAGGACATCACATTAGGATAAGTGTAGTATTTTTTCACAATAGTGATAAAGTAGTCATGATGTGAATTTAGGAAATTTTAAGGTGCACCTTACAAGTTGGAAATTGTTGGGCTAGATTGACTTTATGGCAGAAAACTTGGGAATGCTTGTCATAGAAATAATAGCTTACTCTGATGAAGAAATGTTTACTCTTAAGGAATTATAGATACTTCATAGTGTTATCCTCTACCAGAACGTGTCTATTTTTCCTGTTGACTTTTAAATATGTAATGCCGCATTGGAAACTGCATCTATTGCTGAATTAATTAAAATGCAAAAAGTTACTGTTTTGAATATCTCTGGTATAGCATGTTCAGAATTTGAAAATGAGTAGTTAGTAGTCATAGGAATGTTGAGGAACAGATATATTCTGCCTCTTAACAATTAGTGAGTTTTCAAAGTTAGGAGTTCCATAGAATTGAACTATTTTCTGTTTTAGTATGAGACAATACTAAAATAATGTTTTTTAAAAAAAAATGGCAAGTATATTCTGACAATATTGTATAGTTTGATAACATTCATGTTGATGTCCCTCCGATAAATAAAGAGGTAATTCAAATTAGCAGGCAAAATGTTCATTTTTATAAAAGATAATACACGTAGAATAATATTTACTATACCAATACACTGAAATTATATATTATGCAGCTCATTTTAAGTTAATTTTATTGTCAAGGTGATATATAGAAGGGGTTGCAGTAATTGTAAGGTAGTGGATATATAACATCTCAAAATTTTTACCCCCTCCCTTATTTTTCTCACACTTTTCCTTCACCCCAATACTCCTCACAAGTTGTAAAGTAAATTTCTAACATGTTGTCTTGTGAGTGTTGCTATTGCATTGGTTTTCCTTTTGTCCTTTGTTGGGCCATATTATTGTTCCGTTTCCCTTGCCAAATGAAGATAAATATATATACAATACACAGGATACTGAAATCAAATACAACAGTGGACAAACCATAGAGGAAAACACAAAAGAAAAAAGAAATCACATAGTACATTAAAAACAACCACCACAAAGTAAAACCTCTCTTTCCATATCTAGGAGTT
>NW_012285496.1:0-2712 GCF_000151885.1 Dipodomys ordii
TAAGCACACAGAGTAAGAACTCGGAGAAAAATTCTAGTACCATTATTTAATAACAACATTGACTGTTGGTCTTATATTTCTCATCTGCAAATGGATGTAATCTACTAGAAATATTGAAGACTATATTTGTTGAATTCTAGAGCAAGGAAAAAGAAAGTAAACAGTCCTTACATTTTCTACCTTAGCTTACAAATAAGGAAAGAGTCAAATTCAGTTTGTTGGTATAAAGTCAGAAATAGTTTCATGCAGAAATAAAAATAAATTTTAACTCCTGGCTCTGTAGTTTGTGTCCTTTTATGGTAACTGCAGTTATGTAAGTGGTATTATGTAAATTGTATCATGTATTTACAGCTGTAATGAAGAATATGTTCTTAATATATCATTGGTAAACATTGGTTATTGAATAGTATCTATATGAGAATGTTATTTGAACTAATCACACTAAGTTGAAACCTACATCTTAGTCCATCAAAATATGGAAATAAATGATTTTATTTATAAGAAAATAATACCACCAAGAACAGTGAGTATACATTAGAAAGACCGCTGGAATAACATTACGGTTTTTTACTGTCTCTACCTGTTTATGTTATTGTATTTCTTGATATTCAAACTCTCCTCTTGTTATTCTGGTTCTATTTTTTTCTTTTTGGTTAGTCATGGGGCCTGGACTCTGGGCCTGGCACTGTCACTCAGCTCTTCAGCTCAATGCACTCTACCACTTGAGCCACAGTGCCACTTCCCGCTTTTTCTGTTTATGTGGTGCTGAGGATTCAAACCCAGAGCCTCATGTAGGCAAGGCCAGCACTCTGCCTCTGAGCCAGCTTCCCAGCTTTCCTCTTGTTATTGTTATTGTATGTAATCCAACTCTGTTTATAACTATGCATTCAGTGTGGGAAATTTAGCTTCCAAGATATCTAAAGATTTTTTTTTTCCTTTTCAATCACAACATCGTCATTATCAGGCTACACTGTGGTCATTATCCTCTCCATCAAAGTTATTATTAGTATCATAAGTGCTAATTATTGAACGTTGGATATGTGTCTATGATTTTATTATTATTTGTCTTTTGATTAATAATTTTAATGTTACCACTCTGCGTGCATCCATATTGAAATTTTGAACAAATAAACAAAAAAAAACTAAACCATATCAGGTTGCTTCACTATGTGCTTATAACAAATTATGGAATAGAGTTTTTTGAAGCATTGAAAATTCCTAATCAGTATGAATTAACTTTCTCCCTCTCCTTAACTACAAACAAATATTTAAACGTTTGGGCAGAACCTTTTCAAGTAATATACTGTAAATGTTACTACAATATCATATGTATATCTAAAATTCCCTTGAAAGTAATAAACTCTACTTTCTATTGAGATATTAGTTATTTTATTCTAGGAAACTTTTAGAAAAATAGAGTGTATATCTTTGAAATGAAAAAGGTCAAGCATAGTAACATGAAAATTTTAGAGGGTGTCTCTCATATATATATATATATATATATATATATATGTGTAAAATAGTACATTTTTAGAGATTATTTGTCATCAGAAATATATACATATATCTAAATTTATTTGCAGAATGATATACATCATAGTGAAACAAACATCTTAAAACATAATTAAAAAAAATACTTCATGAAACCAAGTGCCGGTAACTCACCCTTATAATAGGAGCTATTCTGGGTGCTGAGATCTTAGAATTGTTTTCAAAACCAGCCCAGACAGAAAAGTACTTATTAAATTCTTATCTCCAATTAACTACTGAAAACAGGAATTAGCTCTTTTCCTCAATTTCTGGAGTGCGCTCTTTGAGCATAAAAATGCTTAAGGACAATGCCCAGGCCTTGCAAACAACACCACCAACAACAAATTGTATCACATTAATTTCACAAAGGCATCTTTTAACTGCTGTGAACATTTCTTAGAAACATGAATACATACCCCTGGAAAATGTTAAGTAAAAAGGTATAGAATATTTACGTCTGTGTTAAAGACATGACTATTTATACTGTTTTAGATATTTAGGTAATGATTAGAAGTTAAGAATAATGATAGGTAGGTCATATACTGGGAGTGCTTTTTTTATTCTATTTTACAATAGTAATAAAATGATATTTATAATGATTATATAAAATTACTCTTGCTTGGTATTTGAATTATCATAAGTGATAAATATTTTTAAATGATTTCCAAAGCAAAGGAGTATCAATTCTTTTGTGATTTCAAAACCATTATGAAAATGATTTCAAGGTTGGTTCACTCTAAGTCTATATTTGTTTTCTGGTTCTAGTTTTCATATGTTTGTAGAAATTAAAATTCCAAAAATTTAATGGATATTGACATTCAGGAACATCTTCACATACACTAATATTGGATTCCCTTAAATGGAATTGCTTTATTTCATTTGTTACATTCACCAACAAATCAAGATGATTGTGTATTTTGTTCTTTTCATTGCTTTTGGCTCTTATCTTGAGAATACGTTTTTCCTAGCAAAGTAGAGATAAGCAATTGGATTGAACAAGTAACATATAACTTTCATAAAATGCAGATGCATAGATGTGTGTCTTCTGTCATTTGCTAAAAGTTTCTTCCAGAAAATTTTCTCAATTACTTAGAAATTATTTCCCTTCTCCTCCACAAATTATCAAATAGCAGTGAAAGCAGGGGTTATACTGTGGGGGAGGGACATAAAAAGCAACAATGA
>NW_012285497.1:0-2907 GCF_000151885.1 Dipodomys ordii
ATTTGGAAGTGAATTGTACCTTCATAGGTTTTCAAAGCCTAATTTTCACAAACTTGCATTTCTTCAAATAGAAATTCTGTAAATTTTAGAACAGACATTAAAATAGATATAAAATTCAGTTACAGGAATTTGCCCAGCATACATTCTCCCTTAGTGTGTCTTTTCAAAATTTGTCTTTGGAGATCATATCCAGGGTCTCACACATACTATTCAAGTTCACTGTCAATTAACTACATTCTCTGTCCAAAAAAGTTTTTTACTTCTGTTTAATACATTCATAGAAGTGTAATACCTGGATCCTGTGCAATTCTTTCACCTTTTGAAGACTTGAAAACTTGTTTGCTAAAATGATTGCAGTATTATACAAATTGATCACTATGAGAAGTATATCAATTTATCCACAAATACACTACTATATTTTGGGTCCTCTTTTTATATTATGGTCATACTAGTGAGTTTTCTTTTTATTATTTCTTAGACACTAAAGGGGAGCTTATTTCATATGTTCCTCCTATTGACTATTAAATTACATATGTTATTTAAAGAAATATCTTATTCAGGAAAAAATTTATATAGAATTAGAATATAGAAAAATACTTAAGTTTCAGAATCACTGTAGCATTAACATTGTAGAATTAACAAATCTGTGCCCTCTGTTGGATATGTTTTCATTTCTGTTATACTGTCCCTTGAGTTATGAAACGTTATCACTTGATATAATCCACTTCTTGCTTTTCTTTAGCCCCTAATGTTTCCATGTCAAATTTTTAGAAACCTTTACTGATAAATGTCATGAATTTTTACATTTAATTTTTATAGGTTTTTACAATTCACATTTAGTTTGATAATCATTCTTTATAAGGTTTAAGGTAGGCCATGTGCTGGTGGCTCATGCCTGTAATCCTAGCTACTCAGGAGGCTGAGATCTGAGGATCATGATTTAAAGCCAGCCTGGGCAAGAAAGTTCATGAGACTGTTATCTCCAATAAACCACTAGAAAACCAGAAGTTTTTGCTGTTGATCAAGCGGTAGAGTGCTCACCTTGAGCTGACGAACACATGGACAGTGCCCAAGCCCAGAATTCAAACCCAATGACCGGCAGACAAACAAACAAAGGATTGAGGTAATAGTCTAAGATCATTCTTTAAATCTAGAGAGGCAATAGTGCCAATACAACCATTTAAGTTTCTGTTTTTATTTCATAAAGTCATAGCATCCTTTTCAAAATCTGTGGATCATAAAACTAAGAATTTATTTTTGACAAATCTGTTACCTTCTTCTATGTGTCTGTTCTTATAGTAGAACTATGTTGTCTTCACTACTAAACATGGTAATACTATTCAAAGCTAGTATGAAGGCTCAAGCTACACCATTTTACAAGATTTCTCTGACTGACCTGTATTCCTTGAATTTACATATGAGATTATTGAGCAGATGGACCAATATTCTACAGAGATATCTAAATATTTGATAATCACTCATATTTCACACGTTGTGAAAATACAAACCCCTGATATTATATATAGAAAATGTCTTAGAGACTTCTCAATGCAACTAAAATTAACTTAGGAATGAGTTAAGATTTAGGTAGCAGTACAGCATAATAAAGCTGAATGATAACTACTTGAGCTGCACTGCAGAAGAGAGTGAGAGGGAGAAGAATGGTGGAACACAGAGGAGCTGTATGTCATTGGTATTGTTTCAAAAAACAGAAAGACTTCAGAGAAGAGAAGGAGAAAAATAAAATGTCCTGAATCTAGTTTCTTTTTAATCTACCTGATAGATTGGACTGAAAGTCAGATAACATGGGAAAAATAAAATAGAAAATAAAGCATTGTATAGAGCTGTTACAATGTAAAGAACCTGTACTAGGAATATAATTAATTTCCAAATAAATAAGAGAAAGAATAACAATAACAATTGCTAACATGGATAGAAGATGGATCACATTTTATCATACATAATTTTGAAAAAACATACTAGGAATGAAAATTTCAAAGTCATAATTTAAAATACAATTTGTATTATAACTAGATAGTATAGCTCAGTGGTAAAACATTGGCCTAACATATGTGATGCAATTGTGTGATCTCCCAAGCATTACAAAGTACACACAAAGCACACACAAAAAACCACATAAACACACACACACAACACATACACACATTTGTTATTATCATATTAAACAGGAAATTACCACAAATAGTAAATAGTACAGAGGGGTTACAATTTCATGGGCAAGATAATGAGTACATTTCTTATCAAGCACTGTAGCTTCCTCCTTTGTTTACCTTCACATCCCTTCCCAGCCTCCCCCGCTGCACCAAAGTTGTAAAATTCGTTTTCAACATGAAAACTTGTACTTCTCATTGTTGCAATGGGTCCACCTGTATCCTTATTTAAACCACTTGTTTTTCCCCTTCCCCCCCACAAATTATACCGACATCAAATACAATGAAAGCAGGGGTTACACTCTGGGGGAGGGACATACAAAGAAACAAAGAAATAATCTTATAAATGCGTTAGAAAGCAATGCATGAGAGAAAAAGCAATTAAATACCTATCTAAGGGTTCATTTTCCTAACATCACCTTACCTGACCTTTTCTGCTTGACTCATACATATACAAGATATTGCAAATAAGGGAAACAATGGAAACTATGTTTCTTTTGGCTTGGCTTACTTCACGTAGTAAAATTTTTTCCAAGTCTTTCCATTTCCTAACAAATGGGGCAATGTCATTATTTCTGATGGAGGCATAGAATTCCATTGTGTATATATACCATATTTTCTTGATCCATTCATCTACTGAGGGGCATTTGGGTTGGTTTCATATCTTAGCAATGGTAAATAATGCTGCAGTAAAATAGTTGTGCTGCTAGCTTTAGTGTGGTCTTGTTTGTAAACA
>NW_012285498.1:0-5388 GCF_000151885.1 Dipodomys ordii
CATTTGTTACTTTCACCACAAATCAAGATGATGTGTATTTTGTTCTTTTCATTGCTTTTGGCTCTTATCTTGAGAATACGTTTTTCCTAGCAAAGTAGAGATAAGCAATTGGATTGAACAAGTAACATATGACTTTCATAAAATGCAGATGCATAGATGTGTGTCTTCTGTCATTTGCTAAAAGTTTCTTCCAGAAAATTTTCTCAATTACTTAGAAATTTTTCCCTTCTCCTCCACAAATTATACCGACATCAAATACAGTGAAAGCAGGGGTTATATTGTGGGGGAGGGACATACAAAGCAACAAAGAAATAATCTTATAAATGTGTTAGAAACAATCACATGAAAGAAAAAAAACATTTGAATACATATCTTAGGGTTCATTTCCCTAACATCACCTTATCTGACCTTTTCTGCTTGACTCAGACATATACTAGATATTGCAAATAAGGGAAACCATGGGGGAAAAATATGGATACGGGTGAACCCATTGCAACAGTGAGATGCAGAAGTCGAAAAATGAACTTTACAACAGTGGGGGGGGGGTAGCGGGGAGGATTGGGTGGGGCGGCGGGGGAGGATGGGAAGTGATGGAAAGGGCAAACAAAGGAGGAGGCTACAATGCTTGATAAGAAATGTACTCATTATCTTGCCCATGTAATTGTAACCCCTCTGTACAGATTTTTCACAATAAAAAATAAAAATAATAAAAATTACTTATCACATATACTTTTGGATTGAGTTATCTTTGTATAAATTCAAACAGACAAAATACCCTCAAAATAAACAGAAATCACATCTTTGTTTTAAATGCAGCAGTTTACAAAGAGTATTTAGCCTGCACCAAAAATATCATTTTAGCAATTCTGCAGTTTGTGTGAAGAAGTTTTAACAATAGTTTTTTTTCCTGACATGCAATTCACTTACAATATAATATCTCCTTTTATTGTATACATTTTAGTGCTTTGGAAGTGAATTGTACCTTCATAGGTTTTCAAAGCCTAATTTTCACAAACTTGCATTTCTTCAAATAGAAATTCTGTAAATTTTAGAACAGACATTAAAATAGATATAAAATTCAGTTACAGGAATTTGCCCAGCATACATTCTCCCTTAGTGTGTCTTTTCAAAATTTGTCTTTGGGGATCATATCCAGGGTCTCACACATACTATTCAAGTTCACTGCCAATTCACTACATTCTCTGTCCAAAAAAGTTTTTTTACTTCTGTTTAATACATTCATAGAAGTGTAATACCTGGATCCTGTGCAATTCTTTCACCTTTTGAAGACTTGAAAACTTGTTTGCTAAAATGATTGCAGTATTATACAAATCGATCACTATGAGAAGTATATCAATTTATCCACAAATGCACTACTATATTTTGGGTCCTCTTTTTATATTATGGTCATACTAGTGAGTTTTCTTTTTATTATTTCTTAGACACTAAAGGCGAGCTTATTTCATATGTTCCTCCTATTGACTATTAAATTACATATGTTATTTAAAGAAATATCTTATTCAGGAAAAAATTTATATAGAATTAGAAGATAGAAAAATACTTAAGTTTCAGAATCACTGTAGCATTAACATTGTAGAATTAACAAATCTGTGCTCTCTGTTGGATATGTTTTCATTTCTGTTATACTGTCCCTTGAGTTATGAAACGTTATCACTTGATATAATCCACTTCTTGCTTTTCTTTAGCCACTAATGTTTCCATGTCAAATTTTTAGAAACCTTTGCTGATAAATGTCATGAATTTTTTCATTTAATTTTTATAGGTTTTTACAATTCACATTTAGTTTGATAATCATTCTTTATAAGGTTTAAGGTAGGCCATGTGCTGGTGGCTCATGCCTGTAATCCTAGCTACTCAGGAGGCTGAGATCTGAGGATCGTGATTTAAAGCCAGCCTGGGCAAGAAAGTTCATGAGACTGTTATCTCCAATAAACAACTAGAAAACCAGAAGTTTTTGCTGTTGATCAAGCGGTAGAGCGCTCACCTTGAGCTGAAGAACACATGGACAGTGCCCAAGCCCAGAATTCAAACCCAATGACCGGCAGAAACAAACAAACAAAGGATTGAGGTAATAGTCTAAGATCATTCTTTAAATCTAGAGAGGCAATAGTGCCAATACAACCATTTAAGTTTCTGTTTTTATTTCATAAAGTCATAGCATCCTTTTCAAAATCTGTGGATCATAAAACTAAGAATTTATTTTTGACAAATCTGTTACCTTCTTCTATGTGTCTGTTCTTATAGTAGAACTATGTTGTCTTCACTACTAAACATGGTAATACTATTCAAAGCTAGTATGAAGGCTCAAGCTACACCATTTTACAAGATTTCTCTGACTGACCTGTATTCCTTGAATTTACATATGAGATTATTGAGCAGGTGGACCAATATTCTACAGAGATATCTAAATATTTGATAATCACTCATATTTCACACGTTGTGAAAATACAAACCCCTGATATTATATATAGAAAATGTCTTAGAGACTTCTCAATGCAACTAAAATTAACTTAGGAATGAGTTAAGATTTAGGTAGCAGTACAGCATAATAAAGCTGAATGATAACTACTTGAGCTGCACTGCAGAAGAGAGTGAGAGGGAGAAGAATGGTGGAACACAGAGGAGCTGTATGTCATTGGTATTGTTTCAAAAAACAGAAAGACTTCAGAGAAGAGAAGGAGAAAAATAAAATGTCCTGAATCTAGTGTCTTTTTAATCTACCTGATAGATTGGACTGAAAGTCAGATAACATGGGAAAAATAAAATAGAAAATAAAGCATTGTATAGAGCTGTTACAATGTAAAGAACCTGTACTAGTAATATAATTAATTTCCAAATAAATAAGAGAAAGAATAACAATAACAATTGCTAACGTGGATAGAAGATGGATCACATTTTATCATACATAATTTTGAAAAAACATACTAGGAATGAAAATTTCAAAGTCATAATTTAAAATACAATTTGTATTATAACTAGATAGTATAGCTCAGAGGTAAAACATTGGCCTAACATATGTGATGCAATTGTGTGATCTCCCAAGCATTACAAAGTAGACACAAAGCACACACAAAAAAACCACATAAACACACACACACACCACATACACACATTTGTTATTATCATATTAAACAGGAAATTACCACAAATAGTAAAAGTATTTTAAAATATGAAATCATAATATTGCTCATACTATTTAAAAGTTTAGTAGAAATAAAATAGACACAAGATACTTGAATTCTTTTTTTTAATTTTTACTTTTTATTGTGAACATATTGTACAGAGGGGTTACAATTTCATGGGCAAGATAATGAGTACATTTCTTATCAAGCACTGTAGCTTCCTCCTTTGTTTACCTTCACATCCCTTCCCAGCCTCCCCCGCTGCACCAAAGTTGTAAAGTTCGTTTTCAACATGAAAACTTGTACTTCTCATTGTTGCAATGGGTCCACCTGTATCCTTATTTAAACCACTTGTTTTTCCCCTTCCCCCCCACAAATTATACCGACATCAAATACAATGAAAGCAGGGGTTACACTCTGGGGGAGGGACATACAAAGAAACAAAGAAATAATCTTATAAATGCGTTAGAAAGCAATGCATGAGAGAAAAAACAATTAAATACCTATCTAAGGGTTCATTTTCCTAACATCACCTTACCTGACCTTTTCTGCTTGACTCATACATATACAAGATATTGCAAATAAGGGAAACAATGGAAACTATGTTTCTTTTGGCTTGGCTTACTTCCGTAATAAAATTTTTTCCAAGTCTTTCCATTTCCTAACAAATGGGGCAATGTCATTCTTTCTGATGGACGCATATAATTCCATTGGGTATATATACCATATTTTCCTGATCCATTCATCTACTGAGGGGCATTTGGGTTGGTTTCATATCTTACCAGTGGTAAATAATGCTGCAGTAAAATAGTTGTGCTGCTAGCTTTAGTGTGGTCTGTTTGTAAACAATTGGGTAAATGTCCAAATGTGAATTGCTGGGTCATAGGGAGCTCTATGTGAAGTCTTTTGAGGAACGCTTATTACTTTCCAAAGTGGTTGAACAAGTTTACACTCCCACCACCAATGAAGTAAGGTTCCCTTCTGTCCACATCCCCTCCAGCATCTGCTGTTATTAGAGTTCTTGATGTTTGCCATTCTAACTGGGGTGAGGTGGTATCTCAGTGTTGTTTTCATTTGCATTTCTTTTATGGCTAGGGAGGTTGAGCATTTCTTCATGTGTCTATTGGCCATCATTCTTTCTTCCTCAGAGAAGTTTCTCTTTAAGTTTTTAGCCCACTTCTTTATTGGGCAGTTATTTCTTTGAGGATTTGTTGTTGGGGGATTTAATTTTTTGAGTTCCAAGTATATTTTAGATATGAGACCCTTGTCCGTTGTATGGCTATTGAAGATCTTCTCCCAATCCATGGGCTTTTTATTGATCTTGCTAGCTACGTCCTTTGCCATGCAGAAGCTCTGCAACTTCATACAATCCCATTTGTCCAACCTTCATTTGATTTGTTGTGTTTCCGGGTCTCTATTAAGAAAATTTTGTCTGGCAGAAAAATGTGGTATATATACACAATGGAATTCTATGTCTCCATCGGAAAGAATGACATTGCCCCATTTATTAGGAAATGGAAAAACTTGGAAAAAATTATATTAAGTGAAGTAATCCAGGCCTAAAGAAACATAGGTCCCATGGTTTCCCTTATTTGTAATATCTAGTATATGTATGAGTCAAGCGGAAAAGGTCAGATAATGTGATGTCAGGAAAATGAACCGTTAGATTTGTATTTTAATGTTTTTTTTCTTTCATGCATGTGTTTCTAGCGCATTTATAAGATTATCTCTTTGTTGCTTTGTATGTCCCTCCCTCACAGTATAACCCCTGCTTTCACTATATTTGATGTCAATATAACTTGTGGAGGAGATGGGGAAAAAACAGTTGTTTAAGGATACAGGTGGACCTGTTGCAACAATGAGAAGTACAAGTTGTCATGTCCAAAACCAGCTTTACAACGTCAGTGCGGGGGGGGAAGGGGGGGAAGGAGAAGGATTGGGATTGAGGGGGAGGGGGGAGGCTGGGAAGGGATGTGAAGGGTAAACAAAGGAGGAGGCTGCAATGATTGGTAAGAAATGTACGCATTATCCTGCCCATGTAATTGTAACTCCTCTGTGCAGCATGTTCACAAATAAAATAAAATTTTTAAAAAATCCTGAAAAAAAAAAAAAAGAAAATTTTGGCCTGCGCCAAGGAGACTTAGAATTTCTCCTATTCCATCCTGTAATGTTTTCAGAGTGTCTGTTTTGACTTGGAGGTCTTTGATCCATTTGGAGTTGATTCTGCTGCAAGGTGATATATATG
>NW_012285499.1:0-5505 GCF_000151885.1 Dipodomys ordii
TCAGATTAATGATCTGTTTTTCTTATCTGTAAAGAAATACCCCAAACATCTAGAATTGAGATTGGAGCATAGATAAAAACAACTATCTGTGCATAATTCAGTTGCCACATCCCCCCCCCTGCCCCGCTTTAACCCTGAAAACACCAATGAAGTCAGGAGCTGTGTGGTTCTCTCTGTCTGTCTGTCTGTGTCTGCCTTTTTTTTTGGGGGGGGGGGTCAGGTTGTCTGGTTGCCTGCTTGCTTACTTACTCCATAAAAATTCCACCAGAGTGCCCCCTCCAGAAATGCTTACTCAATGATCGAAATCAAGGGTCCTAAGGCAAGAGTCCCTACATGGAAGGGTAAAAAGTCACTAACCCTCACCTGTGTTTGGTGACAAGAAGAACTCCATACCAATCGTCTACCTTAATACATGAGGGCAGGGCAGGGAAGGAATAATTTATTCAGGTGATCTAGTCAGTCACACTAATGGGTCTCTAGGGCTCCCCCTCCCTGTGTCCCTCTGTGTGTCTGTCTCCGCGCATGTGTGTGTGTGTGTGTGTGCGTGCGTGTGTGCGTGCATGTGTGTCCGTCCGTCCGTCCGTCTGTTTGTTGATTCAGGGGAATCTAGTTGGACTTGTGGATCTCTCGTTCCCCCTCCAGCTCTTTCCCTGTGTGTCTTTCTGTCGGTCTCTGTCTGTCTCTCCTCTCTGTCTCTCTGTTCTCTCCCCTCCGCCCCGCCCCCCTTGTTTTTCGTTGTGGACTCCAGGAAGAAATGTATTTCGGTCCCAGTGGGGCTCTGCTTACTCTGCTTGCCAACCTGGAACCCACCCGCCAGCGGCAACTTCTTCCTTGGTGTCCCCGAAAGAAGGAGGGAGCAGGAACCAGTGTCTTATCTCCAATGAATCGCACCCCCCCTCCCCCGCCCGCCCGCCCGCCCGCCCGCCCGCTGTGTCAACCCACAGAGAACATGAAACCGCATGAGCTCGTGGACACTCGGTCTGTAAACAAGATGGATGTCGCTGCTGCCATTTAGGCCCGAGTTTGTAGGGAAGCTGTCTACCACCCAGACACATTCCCAGCCCACTTCATTGAGAATGTCTCAAGGAGGATGGCTGAAGGATGGATGGCTAATTTTACTCAATCTCTCTTTCTTCTTCTTCTTTTGCCAGCCCCTAGACTGGCAAAACGAGTGGGGGAGGGCTGGGAAGGTGAAGAGCACAGAGAGAGAGAGAGAGAGAGAGAGAGAGAGAGAGAGAGACAGAGAGAGAGAGATAGCACCCAGCCCCCAGAGTTCAACACACACACACACACACAAACTTGAAAATAGCTGGGCGCTGGTGGCTCGCGCCTGTAATCCTAGCTACTCCGGAAGCTGAGAGCTGAGGATCTCGGTCCAAAGCCAGCCTGGGCACGAAAGACCGTGAGAGTCTTATCTCCAATAAGCCACTCAGAAAACCGGAAGTGGTACTGTGGCTCAAGTAGTAGAGCCCTAGTCTTGAGCTGAAGAGTTGGGGGACAGTGTCCAGGGCCAGCCAGGGTTCAAGCCCCGCGTCCCGGGAAAAACAAAAACAAAAACAAAAAAAACAAAAAAAAAAAATCATGAAAATAATAAGGGAATGTGTGTGTGTGTGTGTGTGTGTGTGTGTGTGTGTGTGTGTGTGTGCGTGCGCGCGCGCCTGTGTATCACAGTATACATGTATGTGTATACATATACGTGTGCACGTATACATACACATGTGTGTGCATGTATATATACACATATGTGTATAAATAAACGAATAGATGTGTGTCTATACATATTTACGTCTATGTGTAAAATGAATATATATAATATATATTACACACACACACACACACACACACACACGCGCGCGCGCCACTATGTACATAGTACATAGGCAGATAAAGCCAAAAGTGGAGCTCTGGTTCAAGTGATAGACCGCTAGACTTGAGCCAAAAAAGCTGAGTGGCTGAGTGACAGTGCCTTGACTTCAAGTCCCAGGATTGCCCACCCCCCCCCCATAAAAAAGAGAAAAAGGAGAGGGGGGAAACATAAAGAGAGAGAGAGAGAGAGAGAGAGAGAGAGAGAGAGAGAGAGAGAGAGAGAGAGAGAGAAAGAGAGCAAGAAAGAAAGAAAACAAGCGTTAATGAGCTGTTTTTCTTATCTGTAAAGAAATACCCCAAACATCTAGAGTTGAGATTGGAGCAAAGATAAAACAACTATCTGTGCATAATTCAGTTGCCACATTCCCCCCTCCGACCCCCCACTTTAACCCTGAAAACACCCATGAAGTCAGGAGCTGTGTGGGTCTCTCTGTCTGTCTGTGTCTGCCTTTTTTTTTGGGGGGGGGGGTCTGGTTGTATGGTTGTCTGGTTGCCTGGTTGCCTGCTTGCTTACTCCATAAAACTCCACCCGAGTGACTCCTCCGGAAATGCTTATTCAGTGATCGAAATCAAGGGTCCTAAGGGAAGAGTCCCTACATGGAAGGGTAAAAAGTCACTAGCCGTCACCTGTGTTTGGTGGCAAGAAGAACTCCATACCAATCGTCTACCTTAATACATGAGGGCAGGGCAGGGCAGGAATAAATTTATTCAGGTGATCTAGTCAGTCACACCAATGGGTCTCTAGGGCTCCCCCTCCATGTCTCCCTCTCTCTGCCTGTCTGTGTGTCGGTCTCTGTCTCTGTCTTTGCCTGTGTGTGTGTGTGGGGGGGGGGGCATGTATGCCTGTTTGTTGATTCAGGTGATCTAGTTATACTTGTGGATCTCTGAGCCCCCTCCCCATCTCTCCCTCTGTCTGCCTGTGTGTCGATGGTGTGTGTGTGTGTGTGTGTGTGTGTGTGTGTCTGTCTGTCTGTCTGCCTGTCTGTCTGTCTGTCTGTCTGATTACTCAGGTGGTGTAGTTAGATTTGTGGGTGGATCTCTCGCTCCCCCTCCATCTCCCTCTCGTCTGCCTCTGTGTGTGTATGTGTGTGTGTGTGTGTGTGTGTGTGTCCGTCCGTCCGTCTGTCTGTCTGTCCATCTGTCTGTCCGTCTGTCTGTCTGTCTGTCCGTCTGTCTGTCAGTGTGTGTGTGTGTGTGTGTGTGTGTGTGTGTGTCTGTCTGTCTGTCTGTCGATGATTCGTTCAGGGGACCTAGTTGGACTTGTGGATCTCTCGCTTCCCCTGTGTGTCTTTCCGTCGGTCGCTGGGTCTCTGTCTCTGTCTCTCTGCCTCTCTGCCTCCTGTCTGTCTCTATGTCCCCCCCTCTCCCCCCCCTCCCCTCCCCTCTGTCTTGCTTTTCCTTGTGGACTCCAGGAAGAACCGTATTTCAGTCAGTCCCAGCGGGGCTCTGCTTACTCTGCTTGCCAGCCTGGAACCCACCCGCCAGCGGCAACTTCTTCCTTGGAAGAAGGAAGGAGGGAGCAGGAACCAGCGTCCCAGGAAAGACTCTCAATTTGAACGTGGACACTCGGTCTGTGAACAAGATGGATGCCGCCGGCCGCCTCCGCGGCCACCGCCATTTAGGCCCGAGTTTGTAGGGGAAGCTGTCTACCACCCAGACACATTCCCAGCCCACCTCCTTGAGAATGTCTCAAGGATGGATGGCTAATTTTATTCAATCATCATCTGGTTTCCGGAAGGAGAAAATGCCTCTGCTCACCCCCACCCCGCAGTTCCCCTCCCCGTGTACCCTGCACACAAGATGGCAGTCCTTGTGATCTCTGAGCTGCCACACCACACCACACCGCACCACACCGCACCACACCGCACCACACCGCACCACACTCTGGCAGAAAATTCCTCCTATGGATTGTCTGGCCCCCCGAGCCGAGCCGAGCCGAGGCCCCTTTTCCTTGGGAAAGAAGGATATCCATGGGGACAAAAAGAAGACCGAAAACAGAGCAAACTTATCCAATAAGACAGGTAGGGCACAAAACCTTTCGGCCGGTCGGTAAAGAAAAAAAAAAAAAAACCCAGGCAAAGGCTCACCGGCCGGGTGGTGCCGGTGGCAGCAGTGGCTCACTGCCCATCATCCATCCGTCTGAGGTGCTGAGCCAGGAGGCTGAGACCTGAGGATAGTGGTTCATAGGCAGCCAGGGCAGGAAAGTCCATTTGAGACTCTTCAATCTCGATGGGTCACCGAAAACGCCAGAAGTGGAGGTGGACTTGGGGGGAAATGCCCTAGTGAAGATTTCCTCGGGGCTGAATTAGAACCGTGTCATGCAAGAGCACGAGCTCCCAGAGGACAGTACTGTACCTCTGGTTCCGGGCGGGCAGAACCCGGTGCAGACTCATTATGGTGCGGTGACAGGAAAATAAATAAATAAATAAATAAATCCCAGAGGTGGACTGGGCTGGGAATGTGTCTTAGCGTGCTTGAAGCCCTGGGTTCAATCCCTCAGTACCACCTAAACAGAACAAGCCAGAAGGGGCTCGAGTGGTAGAGCAGTGACCTTGAGCATAAAGAAACTCAGGGACGGTGCTCAGGCCCGGAGCCCCAGCCCCAGGCAGGACTGGCCTTTAAAAGGAAAAAGGAAAAGCAAATGATGATAATAATGAATCATAACAACCTATATGTATGTGCATGTCAGAACTCTCACTCCCCACTGCCGGGTAGGTGAGGACTGACTGACTGAGTGAGTGACTGACCCGACCCGTGTTTTGCCCCTCCCGCCGCCCCATCCACCTTGTCGACGGCGAACGCGCGCCATCTAGCGGTGGTTTTGTGAATTGCAGTGTTCTCTCATGAAATGCATGGGGGAAAAAAAAGAACAAACAAACCACGCACTGACTGACTGACAAAATCGGCCCAGCCTGGCTGGCCCCGAGAGAGACTGCCTTCTTTTCAGAGAAGGGGTGGGGTGGGGATGATGATGTGCCTCGTTGGAGTATGGGGCCCATGCATAGGCAGGCAGGCAGGCAGGCAGGCAGGCAGGCAGGCAGGCAGGCAGGCAGGCAGGCAGGCAGGCTCGGAGTGGGACCGTTGTGTGTTGGAGCGCCAGGAGGGAGGGAGTGCGGGCGGGCGGGCGGGCGGGCGGGCGGGCGGGCGGGCGAGAGAATTCAAACGAGAGAGAGAGAGAGAGAGAGAGAGAGAGAGAGAGAGAGACAGACAGACAGACAGACAGACAGACAGACAGACAGACAGACAGACAGACACAGACAGACAGACAGACAGAGACAAAGAGAGACACAGAGAGAGAAATAGAGAAACAGAAACAGAGAGACAAGAGACAGAGACGTGGTGAATTGGTCCGGCTGGACTACATACATGCTCTGTCGCGTCCGATCTTTGAGTTTCCTCAAAGATGCACGCACGCACGCACACACATATACACGGAGATGCCCTCTGCCCCCTCTTCTCTCCTCTCCAATTCCCCCGCCCCCTCCCCCTCCCCCCCCCCCCCCCCGTCAGGCACCAGAAATGAGATCCCTCCCCTTCGCCTATTGCGTCGTCGTCAATTACAAACAAAAGGCAGCGTGAGATTCAAGCAAATTTGTTTTATTTTGTTCCGAGGGTAGGGTTGTGGATTTTGGTGCGGGG
>NW_012285504.1:0-2655 GCF_000151885.1 Dipodomys ordii
ACACAGTGGGGGACAAGTGGGGGAACAGCTGGTCACAGTGGTGAACACAGCAAGGACACATCGGGACCCAGCAGGACACAGCGTCGATACAGCGGAGACACAGCGTTACACAGCATGGTACAAAACTGTGGACACAACGGGACACAGTGGGGGCACAGCGGGACACAGCGGGACGCAGTGGGACACAGCGGGACACAGCGGGACACAGCGGGCACAGAGCGGGACACAGTCAGACACAGCGGGACACAGCGGGGGACACAGCGGGAGACAAAGAGGGACACCACGGAACACAACGGGACACAGCAGGAAACAGCAGTGACACTGCGGGGACACAGTGGGACACAGCGGGGGACACAGCGGGACACAGAGGGGGACAGAGCGGGACACAGTGGGGGACACAGCCGGACACAGCAGGGGAAACAGTGGGGGACACAGTGGGACACAGCGGGACACAGCGAGGACACAGCAGGACAGAGCGGGACACTGCAGGGCACAGCGGGGGACACAGCGGGACACAGCGGGGGACACAGAGAGGACACAACGGAACACAGAGTGGGACACAGTGAGGACACAGCGGGACACAGCGGGACACAGCCGGGTCCCAGCAGTGGACACAGAGGGACACAGCGGGGGACACAGCGGGACACAGCGGGGGACACATGGAGGACTCAGGGGGACAAAGCGGGGACACAGCGGCGACTCACCGGGGGACACAGCGGGGGACAAAGCGGGACACCACAGAACACAGTGGGAAACAGCGGCACACAGTGGGGAAAATGCGGGGACACAGGGAGACAAAGCGTGGGACACATAGGGACACAGCGGGGGACACAGTGGGGGACACAGCGGGACACAGCGGGGAACACAGCGAGGACACAGCGGGACCCAGCGGTACACAGCGTTGATACAGCGGGGACACAACGTTACACAGCGTGGTACACAGCTGTGAACACAACGGGACACAGTGGGGGCACAGCGGGACACAGCAGGACACAGTGGGACACAGCGGGGACAAAGCTTGAGACACAGCGGGGTACAGAGCGGGAGACAGCAGGGGACACAGCGAAGACACAGCGGGACACTGCACTGAAACTGCGGGGGACACAGCGGGGGACACAGCCGGACACAGCGGGACACAGCGGGGGACACAGGGGGGACACAGCGGGACCCAGGGCGGGACTCAGAGAGGACGCATTGGGACACAGCGGGGACACAGCGGGACTCAGCGGGGGACACAGCAGTACACAGCGGGACACAGCGGGACACAGCGGGGGACACAGAGGGGTAAACAGCGGGACACAGAGGGGTAAACAGCGGGACACAGCGGGGAACACAGCGAGGACACAGCGGGACCAAGCGGGACACAGCGTCGATACAGCGGGGACACAGCGGGACACAGCAGGGTACACAGCTGGGTACACAACGGGACACAGCGGGGGACACAGCGAGGACACAGCAGAACACAGCGTGGGAAACAGCGAGGACACAGCGGGACACAGCGAGACACAGCGGGACACAGTGGGGACACAGCAGTAGACACAGCGGGACACAGCGAGGACACAGCGGGGACACAGCGGGGACACAGCAGCACCCAGCAGGACACAGCAGGGCACACAGCGGGACACAGCGGGACACAGCTTGGGACACAGTGGGAACACAACAGGACACAGTCTGGGACACAGGGAGGACCCGCGCCGCTCCAGTGCGGTAGCCGACTGCCGGCGACGGCCGGGTATGGGCCCGACGCTCCAGCGCCATCCATTTTCAGGGCTAGTTGATTCGGCAGGTGAGTTGTTACACACTCCTTAGCGGATTCCGACTTACATGGCCACAGTCCTGCTGTCTATATCAACCAACACCTTTTCTGGGGTCTGATGAGCGTCGGCATCGGGCGCCTTAACCCGGCGTTCGGTTCATCCCGCAGCGCCAGTTTTGCTTACCAAAAGTGGCCCACTAGGCACTCGCATTCCACGCCCGGCTCCACGCCAGCGAGCCGGGCTTCTTACCCATTTAAAATTTGAGAATAGGTTGAGATCGTTTCGGCCCCAAGACCTCTAATCATTCGCTTTACCGGATAAAACTGCTCGGGTCGTCCTGCGAGAGCGCCAGCTATCCTGAGGGAAACTTCGGAGGGAACCAGCTACTAGATGGTTCGATTAGTCTTTCGCCCCTATACCCAGGTCGGACGACCGATTTGCACGTCAGGACCGCTACGGACCTCCACCAGAGTTTCCTCTGGCTTCGCCCTGCCCAGGCATAGTTCACCATCTTTCGGGTCCTGACGCGTGCGCTCATGCTCCACCTCCCCGGCGCGGCGGGCGAGACGGGCCGGTGGTGCGCCCTCGGCGGACTGGAGAGGCCTCGGGATCCCACCTCGGCCGGCGGGGGGGGAGACACGGGCGCGGGGAGGTCTGCAGCATCGGCCAGAGGGAGGGACCCCCCCGTACCGGCTGCAGAACTGGAAGAGGAGCTGGATGGAGATCCCAGTTAGATAGTCAGAGAAAACTGAGATACATTTGCCCCAGTCTACACAGACTATACCGAAGCCCCGACAGCGAAGTAGATGGCATGGGCACCGAAGTACCGGAAGCGTTTACATCGGACGAATGTGCCTATATATAAGCGCAGGTGACCTAGCACATGCACACGCTTCTC